>NC_057867.1:34289618-34353092 GCF_019393635.1 Dromiciops gliroides | reverse complement strand
TGAGGAGATTGGCATCTCAGAGCCACTCTCTGTGCCATGCCTTTCTCCCCATGAGAAGTCCAAGGATTTTTCATGGTTTCCCTTCCCTTCCCCTGTCCCTAAATAAACTATCTTATTCTAATTGCTTTTGTGTGCAAGAGGGTGTAATTCTTTTTTTTTTTTCGTGAGGCAATTGAGGTTAAGTGACTTGCCCAGGTTCACACAGCTACTAAGTGTTAGGTGTCTGAGGCCGTATTTGAACTCAGGTACTCCTGAATCCAGGGCCGGTGCTCTATCCACTGCGCCACCTAGCTGCCCCTAAGAGGGTGTAATTCTTAAAGAGGAATTCCTAAGGGCCCCAAACCTCTACCCCTACCCTATTTTCCCCATAACAATGAGTGTATAAGAAAAGTCTAAAGTAGGATAAGATCAGATGAAAGAGACAATTTCCAACTGGGAGCGATCAGGAAGAGCTTCATGGAGGAGGTGATGTTTAAGCTGATCCTTGAAGAATGGGTAGGTAGTAAGTGGCAGAGAGGGGGCCTATCAGAAGTTTTCTAAGATCGTAGGTTAATGCAAATGGATCACAGGCTAGGGAACAGTTAGCTGGGGGTGGGGAGTGGGGGAAGAAAGGGGTAAGGGGGAGAGACAACCAGGACTGGAGGACAAAGAAGAAAGGACTACTTGGGGAGAAAATACATATTATATTAGAAACCGAGGGGCAGCTAGGTGACGCAGTGGATAGAGCACCGGCCCTGGAGTCAGGAGTACCTGAGTTCAAATCCGGCCTCAGACACTTATCACTTACTAGCTGTGTGACCCTGGGCAAGTCACTTAACCCCAATTGCCTAACTAAAAAAAAAAAGAAAAGAAACCGAGAAGATTCCAGGCTCAGCTCTACCAATCACCACTTCTGCATTTTCCCTCACTGGGTCTCAGTTTCCTCCTCTGTGAAATGAGGACTTTGCATTAAGTGGCCTCTGAGGTCCCTTTCAACTTTAAAAAGTAGGGTCCTAAAATGAAAAGGGTGATGTTACCACCAATGAAGTGGAAATTAAAGCAATAATTAGGAAATATTTTGCCCAACTGTATGCCAATAAATTTGACAATCTAAATGAAATGGATGAATATTTACAAAAAAAAAAAAAAGTAGGGTCCTATGTGTGACCTTAGTCAAGTCCCTTCCCCTCCAGGGGCAGAGTTTTCTTCCTCTGTAAAATAAGGGAGTTGTATTAAATCGCCTCTGAGATCACTTCCAGATGAGGGCAGTATATATGATTCTGAAAAAGTCAGTTATCCTCTGTAGGTCTCAGTTTCCTTATCTGTACAATGAGGGAGTGGGATTAAGTGGCCTCTGAGGTTATTTCCAGTTTGGGATCCTATATGTTCCCTTCAGCTCATCCCTCTGTAAAGTTGGCCTCCAAGGTCCCTTCCAGCTCTAGATTTGAGGTCCTATGTCTGAACCTGGGCCAGTTCCTTCCCCTCTCTAGGCCTCAGTTTCCCCCTTTTGTAAAAGAAGCCTTTTGGACCAGCTGGCTTCTAAGGTCCCCTCCAGCTTGATTTTAAGGTCCAATGTCTGACCTTGGACAAGTCTTTTCACTTTTTTTTTTTTGTGAGGCAATTGGGGTTAAGTGACTTGCCCAGGGTCACACAGCTAGTAAGTGTTAAGTGTCTGAGGCCGGATTTGAACTCAGGTACTCCTGACTCCAGGGCCGGTGCTCTATCCACTGCGCCATCTAGCTGCCCCAAGTCTTTTCACTTTTGTTAATTTTCTTCCACTATAAAATCTTGAAGTTTGGTTAAGTGACTGGTGAGGTCCCTCTATATGCCTCAGTTTCTTCCTCTGTCAAATGAAGGAGTCCATTCTAGCTCTAGAATGTGAGACCTAGGACAAGTCCCTTCCCTGCTCTTGGCCTTAGATTCCTCCTCTAAAATGAGAGAGTTGGATTGAGTGGTCTCTGAGTTGGTTTCCAGGTCTAGATTTAGGGTCTTATGTGACACCTTGGACAAGTCCTTTCCCTATATAGGCTTCAGTTTCTTCCTCTATAAAATTTCAGAATTGGATTGTCTTCTGAGGTCCCTTCCAGCTCTAGATTTAGTGTCCTTTGTGTGACTTTGGACAAGTCCCTTGCCCTCTCTAGACCTCAGTTTCTTTCTTTGTAAAATGAAGGAATTTGATTCACTGGCTTCTTAGTCCCCTTCCAGATCTAAAGTTAAAGTTCTCTGATTAATTTTGGAGAAGTCCCTTCCCCTATTTCTTCAATTTCCTCCCCTGTGAAAGGAGGGTGTTGTACTAATTGACCACTGAAGTCCTTTCTGGCTCTAGAATTAGGGTCCTATGTATGATCTTGGAGAAGTACCTTTCCCTCCCTGGGCCTCAGTTTCCTTCTCTGTTAAATGATGGTGTTGGTCCTTTTTTTTATTTGAGCTCTTTGGGATACAGACCCAGTAGTGGTATTGCTGGGTCAAAGGGTATGCAGAGTATGCAGTTTGATAGCCCTTTGGGCATAGTTCCAAATTGCTCTCCAGAATGGTTGGATCAGTTCACGACTCCACCAACAGTGTATTATTGTACCTATTTTTCAAAGAAAAAAGGAAAAGACCTATCTGTACAAAACTATTTATAGCAGCTCTTTTTGTGGTGGCAAAGAACTAGAAATAGAGGGGATGCCCATCAATTGGGGAATGGCTGAACAAGCTGTGGTATATCAATGTAATGGAATATTATTGTGCTATAAGAAATGATGAGCAGGCAGATTTCAGAGAAACCCGGAAGGACTTAAGTGGACTGATGCTGAGTGAAGTGAGCAGAATCAGGAGAACATTGTACACAATAGCAGCAACATTGTGAGATGATCAACTGTGATAGATTGAGCTCTTCTCAGCAATAGAATGATCCAAGGCAATCCCAAAGGACTCAGGATGAAAAATTCTATCCATCCCCAGAGAAAGTACTGATTGCATCTGAATGCAAATTATAGCATACTTTATGAGCTTTCTTTGTTTTTCTTAGTTTTGTGTGTGTGTGTGTGTTTTCTTTTACTATGTGCCTAATGAGAAGATTAAGATTGATCCTGGGGGCAGCTAGGTGGTGCAGTGTATAAAACACTGACTCTGGATTCAGAAGGACCTGAGTTCAAATCCCACCTTAGACACTTAACACTTACTAGCTGAGTGACCCTGGGCAAGTCACTTACCCTTCATTGCCCCCCAAAAACAAAAACAAAACAAAACAAAAAAAGATTGATCCTCTATCATTTTCTTATTGATTGTATTTACAATTTATTGCTTTTGCCAGTCTCTGAACTTGGTGCAGAATTCAGGTAATCTGTAAATTAAGTTTAGAAATCCAGCTCTCAGGGGCAGCTAGGTGGCGCAGTGGATAAAGCACAGTCCCTGGATTCAGGAGGACCTGAGTTCAAATTCAGCCTCAGACACTTGACACTTACTAGCTGTGTGACCCTGGCTAAATCACTTAATCCTCATTGCCCCACCCCCAAAAAAAGGAAGGAAAGAAAGAAAGAAAGAAAGAAAGAAAGAAAGAAAGAAAGAAAGAAAGAAAGAAAGAAAGAAAGAAAGAAAGAAAGAAAGAAAGAAAGAAAGAAAGAAAGAAAGAAAGAAAGAAAATACCTTCCATTGTCTGGGCCTCAGTTTCTTCCTCTGCAAGAGTATGGAAATTTATTTTGATTTGGGGACCCTACCTTTAGGCTGAGATTAGAAAGCCTTAGGCCCTCAGGGTCTCTCCCCCTCAGCTGAGCGGAAAAAGCCCCGTGGGCTATACAAAACTCTAGGTCAGACAGCTGGGGGGAAAAAAAGCCCCCAGCTCCCTCGGACCTGAGCGGAGCTATCTGAAGGATCCCAGATGGCCGGTGCTGAGGCATGAGGCTCTAGAGCACCCCCCCCCCCAACCAGCTGCAGCTCTGGCTGGTGGATTAGCTTGGTCTGTGGAGGCGAAGGAAGCCCCGAGATTTGAGTGGAGAGAAGAAAAGGTATATACAGACCTGGGTGTGTGACTGGGGACAAGGTTACAGGCCTTAATACAAACCAGGGAAAGTGTAACGTGCCCTGAGGCCGGAGGCGGCTATGGCCCTTATTGTATTCAAGAAGTTCTTCGAGGTGCAGCAGGTGGGAAAGAGACACAGTGGAAAGAGACCACAAGAAAGCAGTCAGGTTGTACATTTTATTTCCCTGTATTCCTAATTTGAAATAGTATCTCATAAATAAACTCTGCTTGGATTATTTAGTTAAGAGGCTTCTTAATCTTTAGTCTATCAGTTTGGGAGCAGTTTGGTGGAACTTTATAAACGGCACACGTTAAATTAACGCAGTCAGATAGCCAAATAGTCAAAAGTCCCCAGTTTAGTCCTCCAGTCAGATTAGCCTCCCAAATTAAGTTAGTCATTTAAAATATTTCTACATTTTAATGGCGACCACGAAAGGACTTACGGCCCAATTATAATTTTTCTAAATTTATCATTTTTCATATAATCATAATTTTTCATAAGTCCAATTAGATATAATTTTTCCAGGTTAGTTATAGTTATTAATAATTAATTTTTTTATAAGAGGAAGGAGTTGGATTAAGTGGCCTCTGATGCCCCTTACAGCTTTAGATTCAGGGCCCTATGTGTGACCTTGGACAAGTCCTTTCCCTAGCTAAGCTTTATTTTCTTACCCTGTAAATGGAGGGTGTTGGATTACCTGGCCTCTAATGTCCCTTCCAGACCTATATTTTGTTCCTATCTGCTAAGTCCCTTTCCCTCTACAGGCCTGTTTCCTCTTCTCATAAAAGAGTGAGATAGCTTCAGATGCCCTTGAAGGCCCTTCAAACTCGAGTTTTTGGATCCTAGATGTGACCTTAGAAAACTCTAGGCCTCAGTTTCCTCCACTGCATAATGAGGTCAATGGATGGGGCTCCTTCCAATTCTATATTCAAAGCCCAACGTCAGACCTTAGACAAGTCCATCCCTATTTATAGGCCTCAGTTTTCTCCTCTTAAGAAGTAGGGGATTGGGAGCAGCTAGGTGGCACAGTGGATAGAGTACCGGCCCTGGAGTCAGGAGGACCTGAGTTCAAATCCAGCCTCAGACAGCTTACTAGCTGTGTGCCCCTGGGCAAGTCACTTAACCCCAATTGCCTCACTTAAAAAAAAAAAAAGCAAAAAAAAGAAGGAGGGGATTGGAGCAATGTCCCACTAAGGTCCTTTCCAGATTGAAATTTAGAGTCCTAGGGGGCAGCTAGGTGGTGCACCAGCCCTGGATTCAGGAGTACCTGAGTTCAAATCTGGCCTCAAACACTTGACACTTACAAGCAGTATGACCCTGGGCAAGTCACTTAACCCCCATTGCCCTGCAAAAAAAAGAGAGAGATTTGGGGTTCTATATATGACCTTGAACAAGTCCTTTCTTCTTTCTAGGCCTCAGTTTCCTCCTTTCTTGAATGAGGGCATTGTGGCCTCTGAGGCCCATTTCAGCCCCATCTTTAGGGTCCTATGTGTGACCTTGGACAAGTCCCTTTCCCATCAGTTTCCCCTCTCTGAAAATGTTTGTGGTTGGACTAGATGACCTCTAAATTTGCTTCCAGATTGAGATTTGGGGTCCTTTGTGTGACCCTGGGGAAATCTCTGCTCTGGGCCTCAGTTGCTTTCCCTGTAAATTTTGGCATTTAATTGTTTTAAGCTTTCGATTTAGGGTCGCATGTGTGACCTGAGAAAATGCCTTCCATTCTGTAAGCCTCAGATTCCTCCTCTGAAAAATGATGAAATTGGATTAAGTGGCCTATATTTGAGGTCTTATGAGATACCTTAGAAAGAGATTTTTCCCCTCTCTATACCTCAGTTTTTCCCCCTGTAAAATGAGGGAATTGGATGAAGTAGTCCCTGAGGTCCTTTCCAACTTTAGATCTCGGGTCCTATGTGAGACCTTGGCCATGTCCCTTGCCCGCTCTGGGCCTCAGTATTCTCCTCTGCAAAAAGCAGGATTTCCTTTAAATGACCTCTGAGGTCCCTTAAGTTCTAGATTTTGTTTCGCTTTGTGATCATAGTCACATTCCTTCCACTCTGTAGGCCTCCATTTCTTCCTCCACAAATTGAGGGAGATTGATTTTCCCTTCCCACCCTAGTCCTGTCTCCCCATCTCTACAATGAGGGAGTTGTGGCTTCAAAGGTCCTTTCCAGCTCTAGATTTAGGCTACTTTTCGTGACCTTGAACAAGTCCTTTCCCCTCTCTAGGAGTCAGTTTGAAACTTAGTAAGAAGAGGAGGTTTGCATAGGTTCCCTCTTAGGACACTTCTAGCTCTATATTTTGAGTTCTGTGTGATCTTGGACAAGTCTCTATGCCTCTCTGAACATTCAGTTTCCTCCTCTGTAAAGGGAGGGAGTCGGATCAAGTGGTCTCTGAGGTCCCTTCTGAATTGCGATTTAGGTTCCTATGTGTGACCTTGGACAAGTCATTTCCCCTCCTCTAGGTTTCTAGCATCCTATGAATGACCATGGACAAGTCCTTTCCTTTCCCTGGGCTTCAGTTTCTTTACCTTTAAAATGAGGAGTTGAATTAAGTCTCCTTTGAGGTCAATTCCAGCATTAACTTTAGAGTCCTATGTGAGACCTTGGACAAGTCGCTTTCCTTTCCTAGGCTTCAGTTTTCTTTCTCCTCTGTACAAAAAGGGAATTGGATTGAGTGGTCTCTGAGGTCCCTTCCAAGTCTAGATTCAGGATCCTATATGTGACTTCAGGAAAGTCCTTTCCCCTCTCTAGGCCTACATATGACCTTGGACAAACCCCTTCCCCTCTGTGAGCCTCAGTTTTCTCACCTGTAGCTCGATGGATTTGAACTAGATGGTCCCTGAGGTTCCTTCCAGCTCTTACATTCTGTTTTCAGAATTCCTTTGGCTCTGATATCCTTCCAATTTCTGGATGTATAAATTCCTGGTTTGTAGGCACATTTGATCTGCCTCAAGTGCCAACTTTCCTCTGCTCATTGCAAATCCTGTGAGGGGATCCAGCCTAGAGTCTGGGAGCGGAAGGTGCCCTCTAGGGCTCAATGAAGAGGCATGTTCCATGCATGGCCTCCCTGCAAGTAAAAGGCCAATCACTGAAGGATCTCAGGGCCTAGCGTGTTGAATCTCATCTTCCCCATAATGACTGCCTATGGATGCAGGCTGACTGAGCCTCATTTAATTAACACATTCTATCCTTAATGCCCTAACCAGGTGAGGATACCTCTTTTGAATGAATGAATCAATCAAAGCCATGGAGATCATGTACAAGGTCATAATTTGTGGGTCTTCTATCCAACAGCAAGTCATTTTGGAACCTAGAATTTGAGTGTTGGGTAGTATTGAGGAGAGAGAAGTCCCACCAAGCCCCTGAGTGGAAATCACTGTGGTGGGGTGGAGAAGGGAAGGGAGAGCCTCTGTCCCTTTTGATTGGAGGATTCAATCCATGAACCTCAGAGGGTAGGAAATGGCTCTTTTCCTCGGTGACCTAGTAATGGCTGGGAGATGTATCTGAATCAGGAAGAGAGAATGGACAAGGCACAAATTGATGACAGGTAGCTCAGTGACTCTACAAGGAGCTGGTGAGTCCTTATGGAAGGGGAGACCTCTTGAGGACTCCAGCAAAATCATTTCCTGTAGCCATGAGGTATCTCTCTAAACTCGAGCCTTCTTTCTTCATGCTCCATGGAATTGTGGGAGAAAATGTCACAGATTGTTGCAATTAACAAGCATGTCTTTTCTCTTCTGGGAGAAATGAGTATTTCTCTCTTATATTTAATAACTAATCATTGAATCAGGACCAAGGTTTTTCCCCCTTTCTACTTCCTCATCTAGAAACCAACCAGTGTGGGAAATTTCTCTTAGATTTACCCAGACCAAGATCTAATCAGAAAGTAAAAGAAATTCTAAGTTTGGACAATGGGTGTATCCCCACTCATTGTGTTTGCTCAGACAGGTCTGGGGAAAGGGTGATTCTCCCTATTATCAAGACAGGTGATATGGAAATTGATGTCTCTTTGACCAAGATTTGAGGGACCTAAGTTATTTATCCCAAGACCTTCATTTTAATATAGCCTACACCTCCCATTGTGTTACCCAATCCAAGTTAATTAGTCACCCCTCAAGAATGTCCACTCTTTGAAGGGCATATAATCTGTGAGCCCACTGACAGAAGTCTTTGGTTTAAGAGAGATGTCCAAATGACCATCCTTTTAGTAATAACATGCTGGCCAGTCTTGGAACACTATATTTCAAAGACCAAAAGAGCAATACAATAATTTACCCAGTAAAATTTATTGTAATCCTGAACAACAACAACAAAACCCCAAAATGGACATTTAATGAACTGAAAGACTTTCAGTTTTTTGTGACAAAAAAAGACCAGAACTTAATGGAAAAATTAACATATAAGATCCAGGAGAAATATAAGGTAAGCATTAAAAACCAATTATAAGGGACTCAATGAGGTCAAACTGTTTACTTCTAATATGTGAAAATGTTATCAGTATTCTTAAGACAATCGTCAATACTTGGGTAGTTTAAAAGAAAGGTTGGGGATGAGCCGAGTATGATGCAGTGATTCTAAAAAGCTAATGCATAGAAAAAGGTTAAAAAGGAGCAATCATCTATCTTATACAAAAGAGGTGGGACAGGAAGAAGTGATATGGAGAAATCAGGTGGGGGTGGAGGGCTGGTAGTGTTGGAACATTACTCTTGTCAGATGAGTTAAAAAGAGAATAACATATTCATCTAGAAGGGTATAAAAGTCTTCTAAATTTATAAAGAAATAAGAGGATGAGGGGACAGAATCGGGGGAGACTTTTAGAAGGGTGTGTGAATTAAGATTTAGGAGAGTAAGGGAGAGGAAAAGGGAGGGACTCTTTAGAGAAGTGGATAGGGGGCAGCTAGGTGGCGCAGTGGATAGAGCCCTGGAGTCAGGACTACCTGAGTTCAAATCTGGCCTCAGACACTTAACACTTACTAGCTGTGTGACCCTGGGCAAGTCACTTAACCCCAACTGCCTCACCAAAAAAACAAAAAAGAGAGAGAAGTGGATAGAATAAGGAATAGAAGGGTAAAGGGAGAGGACAAGGGAGGTAGTAGAAGTAAACTAAATGAGGGATAGGGTAAAAAGAGAGACTGAGAAGAACAATAGAAAAGAAAATTAGGATGGAAAGAAATAAACAAATAGTAATTATAACTTTAATGGGAATGGGATAAATTCATCCATAAAATTGAACCAACAGAATGGATTAAAAATCAAAATGGAAACGGATAGCCGAATGGATTAAAAATCAGAAAAAAATATATTGTTTGCATAAAACACATTTAAAAACAAGTTAAAATAAAGGGCTGGAGTAGAATTTATTATGCTTCAGCTAATGCAGAAAAAAGCAGGGATAGCAATTATGATCTCAGACAAAGTTAAAGCTATAATGAATTTTATTAAGAGATAAACAGGAAAACTACATTGTGATAAAAGCTACTGTTATTGGGTCTAGCACCCCAGAAGTTCTGCTGGAGTCCTCAATGAGTGGGCTAAAGAATCTTCTCCTTGAGAAACTAAACCAAAGGACTGACACACTTAAGGAAATAAATGGAACCGGATCGGATCGGGACTGAGCTAGCTCCAGGACCACCACCCTTCATTCCAGTCTCCCTCACCCCTGGGGAAATAAGATTGGGTGTGGCTACTGCCTTTGTGGTAGGAGGAGGAGGAGAGAGATGGCTTGAGAGATCCCCAGGCACCCTTCACCCAATTCCCCCAGCCACCACCAGTGGGGGGTGATCCTCCCTCAATAAGGGAACTTTCCTGGGCAGCTAGGTGGCACAGTGGATAAAGCACCGGCCCTGGATTCAGTAGTACCTGAGTTCAAATTCAGCCTCAGACACTTGACACTTACTAGCTGTGTGACCCTGAGCAAGTCACTTAACCCCCATTGCCCCGCAAAAAATAAAATAAAATAAGGGAACTTTCCACAGTCAGATGATCACCCCCCCATCAGTCCTCTATAAAAGTGTCTGCCTGTCTCCTGCTCGAGGAGATTGGCATCTCAGAGCCACACTCTGTGCCATGCCTTCTCCCCATGAGAAGTCCAAGGATTTTTCTCTCTTGGTTTCCCTTCCCCAGCCCCTAAAAAACTACTCTTATTCTATTGGATTTGTGTGCAAGAGGGTGTAATTCTTTAAAGAGGAATTCCTAAGAACTCCTACCCTTACCCCAACCCCTATCCCCATCCCAAACCCCCTACCCTAATTTCACCACAACAGTACCATAGACAATGAAGCAATATCAATACTAAACCTATATGCACCAAATACTATAGCATCTAAATTTTTCCATTGAGGAGATTCCAAAGGATCCTGACACAGGCCTTGAAGGCCATTTTCAAATGGAATGTTTTGGGTTTTTGTTTTGTTTTTTTGTTTTTGCGGGGCAATGAGGGTTAAATGACTTGCCCAGGGTCACACAACTAGTAAGTGTCTAGTGTCTGAAGCTGGATTTGAACTCAGGTCCTCCTGAATCCAGGGCCAGTGCTTTATCCACTGTACCACCTAACTGCCCCTTGTATCTATTTTTTTTTTTTTTGCGCAGGGCAATGGGGGTTAAGTGACTTGCCCAGGGTCACACAGCCAGTAAGTGTCAAGTGTCTGAGGCCAGATTTGAACTCAGGTACTCCTGGATCCAGGGCCAGTGCTTTATCCACTGTGCCACCTAGCCGCCCCCCTACATCTAAATTTTTAACAGAAATGTTAAATGAATTAAAGATAGAAAAAGATAGTAGTACTATAATAGTGGGGGACTTTAATCTCTCCTCAGAACTAGATCCATCTAACAAAAAATAAATTAAAAAGAAGTAAAGGAAGTGAATAGAATTTTAGATAAGCTAGATATGATAGATATTTGGAAAGAATTGAATGGGAATAGCAAGTAATACACCCTTTTCACCTTTACAAAGATTGACTATATATTAGGGCATAAATTTTTTATAGCCAAAAGCAGAAATATTAAATGCTTCCTTTTCAGACCACAATGCAATGAACATTTTATTTAATAATGAACATAGGGGAAAAAAAACTAATTGGAGACTAAAGTACCTACTCTTTTTTTTTTTTTTTTTTGCGGGGCAGTGGGGGTTAAGTGACTTGCCCAGGGTCACACAGCTAGTAAGTGTCAAGTGTCTGAGGCCGGATTTGAACTCATGAACTCCTAAATCCAGGGCCAGTGCTTTATCCACTGCGCCACCTAGCTGCCCCTAAACTACTTACTCTTAAAAAATGAGTGGGCTGGAGGACTTCCTTTTGGCCTGAGACTTGGAGGTGGTGGCAGCGCCTTGCTCTCTCTCTGCCCCTAGACCCTAGCTAGGCTTTTCTATCTTTCAGATCCGTGTGTTCTCTCTTTACTAATATTTAATATACTTTAATAAATGCTTAATGGACCAAAAAAAAATGAGTGGGCTAAAGAACACAGCATAGAAACAATCAATAATTTCATTAAAGAGAACGCTAATGAGACAACATATCAAAACCTATAGGATATAGCAAAAACAGTAATCAGAGGAAAATTTATATCTCTAAGTGCTTACATCAATAAAATAGAGAAAGAGCAGACCAATTAATTGGGTATGCAATTTTAAAAACTAGAAAAAGAACAAATTAAAAATTCCCAATTAAACACTAAATTGGAAATCCAAAAACTAAAGGTGAAATCAATAAAATTGAATGTAAGAAAACCATTGAGTTAATAAACAAAACTAGGACTTGGTATTAAGAAAATATATTTGGTAAAAATTGTTGGGAAAGCTAGACATACATATTGCAAAGCTGGAATGCAATCTGGTAGGAATTGGGCATAGATTAATATCTTATACCATTGGTTAATATGATTTTTAAAAGGAGAGAAGAAAACCAAATCATTAGTATTAAAAATGAAAACGGTGATTATATCACTAATGAATATGAAATCAAAGCAATAATGAAGTTTTTGTCCAATTATATGCCAATAAATTTAACAATTCTACAAAATATATAAACTCCCTAGATTAGCAGAAGAGAAAATAGAATATCTAAATAGGCCTATTTTAGAAAAATCATAAATGAGTTTCCAAAGAAAAAAAGCACCAGGACCAGGTGTATTTACAAGTAAATTCTATCAAACATTTAAAAAGCAACTCATTCCAATATTAAATAATTGGAGTAATAGGCAAAGAACGGGTCCTACCAAAGTGCTTTTGAAGGATAAAAACAGAAGGAAAATTATAGAACAATTTCATTAATGAATATGGATGCAAAAATCCTAAATAAAATACTAGCTAAAAGATTACAACAATTATGATCAAACAGGATTCATACCAGAAATTCAGGAATGGTTTAACATAAGGAAAACTATTAACATAATCAATCATATCAATAATAAAAGTAACAAAAATCATATGATTTTATCAATAGATGAAGAAAAAACATTTGATAAAGTACAACACTCATTTCTATTAAAAACACTTGAGGGGCGGCTAGGTGGCACAGTGGATAAAGCACCGGCCCTGGATTCAGGAGTACCTGAGTTCAAATTCGGCCTCAGACACTTGACACTTACTAGCTGTGTGACCCTGGGCAAGTCACTTAACCCCCATTGCCCCCCCCCCACAAAAAACCAAAAAAACACTTGAAAGCTGAGGTATAAATGAACTGTTCCTTAAATTGATAAGAAACATTTTCCTAAAACAATCCGCAAGCCTGTTTTTGTTTGTTAGCAAGCATTATTTGTAATGGGGATAAGCTAGAAGCCTTCCCAGTAAGATCAGGTTTGAAACGAAGATGCTCATTGTATGGGTGCAAAGATGTATGGGAAATCCTAGCAATAGCAATAAGAAAAGAGAAAGAAATAGAAGGAATCAGAATGAATGATGAGGCAATAAAATTACCTCTTTTTGCAAACAATATGATGTTATACTTAGAAAATTCTAAAGACTCAACTAAAAAGTTAATTGAAATTATTAATAATTTTAGCAAAGTAGCAGGATATAAAGTAAACCCACATAAATCATCAGCAATCTTATATATCACCAACAAGACCTTGCAGGAAGAGATAGCTAGAGTCATCCCATTTAAAATAACTCCAGGGGGCAGGTAGGTGGCACAGTGGATAAAGCACCAGCCTTGGATTCAGAAGGACCTGAGTTCAAATGTGACTTCAGACACTTGACACTTACTTGCTGTGTGACCCTGGGCAAGTCACTTAACCCTCATTGCCCTGAAAAAAAAATTACCATCTAAAATAACTCTAGACTGTATAAAAAACCTGAGAGTACTCCTGCCAAAACAAACCCAGGAACAATATGAGCAAGATAATTTTTTTAAACTTTTTATACAGGGGCAGCTAGGTAGCACAGTGGATAGAGCACTGGCCCTGAAGTCAGGAGTACCTGAGTTCAAATCCGGCCTCAGACACTTAACACTTACTAGCTGTGTGACCCTGGGCAAGTCACTTAACCCCAGTTGCCTCACTTAAAAAACAAACAAACAAAAAAACAATTTTTTATACAAGTAAAAACAGATTTAAATTACGGAAAAATATTAATTGTTTATGGGTAGGCAAGGCCGGTATAATAAAAATGACAATTTCGTCTCAATTAATCTATATATTCAATGCCATCCCAGTTAAATGACCAAAAAATATTTTACTGAGCTAGAACAAATAATGACAAAATTCATTTGGAAGAACAATACGTCAAAGGAATTAATTTTTTAAATGGAGGTTTAGCACTACCAGATTTTAAACCATATTATAAGGCAGTAATTGTCAAAACAATCTGGTACTGGCTAAGAAATAGAAAGGTAGATCAGTGGAATAGAATAAACGTACAATTTACAGCAGGAAACAAATATAGTAACTGAGTGTTTGACAAGTGTAAAGATTTGTTTTCAGGATAAAAATTCATTATTTGGTAAAAATTGTTGGGAAAGCTGGACAGCAATCTGGCAGGAACTGGGCATTAGATCAATATCTTATACCATTTACCAAGATAAGGTCAAAATGGATATATGACCTAGATATACAGAGAGATGCTACAAGAAAAACTGAAGAACATGGAACATGTTACAGATCAGATTTCTGGATAGGAGAATGATTTATGAACAAATAAGAGATGGTGCATTGTGAGGTCTAAAATGGATAATTTTGATTACATTGAATTAAACAGGTTTTGTACAAATAAAACCCAATGGAGCTAAGATGAAAAAGAAAGCAGAAAACTACAAAAAAACTGTTTATAGTTCCTCAGATAAAGATCTCATATCTCAAATATATAAAGAACCTTATCAAATCTATAAAAATCCAAGTTATTCCCCAAATTGGTCAAAGGATATGAAAAGAAGTTTTCTTTTTTTGTTGTTTTTTGTTTGTTTTGTTGTTTTTTGCGGGGCAATGAGGCTTAAGTGACTTGCCCAAGGTCACACAGCTAGTAAGTGTCGAGCATCTGAGGCCAGAATTGAACTCAGGTCCTCCTGAATCCAGGGCCGGTGCTTTATCCACTGCGCCACCTAGCTGCCCCTATGAAAAGGAAGTTTTCTAATGATGAAATCAAAACTATTTATACTCATATGAAAAAACTATCTCATTCATTATTGATTACAGAAATGCAAATTAAAACAACTTTGAAATATTGTTTTACACCTATTGATTGGTTTGGCTAAAATGATAGAAGGGGAAAGTAACAAATGTTGGAGGGGATGTGGAAAAATGGGGACCTTAATTCATTGTTGGTGGACCTGTGAGCTGATCCAATCATTTTGGAGAGCGATCTGGATTTATGCCCAAAGAGTTATTAAACTGCCAATACCCTTTGACCCAGCAAAATACCACTATTAGGTCTGTTTCCTAAAATGATTGGAGAAAAAAGAAAAGACACTATATATTCTAAAATATATCTAGCAGCTCTTTTTGTGGTGGCAAAAAAACTAGAAATTGTGGGAATGCCCATCAATTGAGGAATGACTCAACAAGTTGTTAAATATATATGTTATATTCCATCGTGAACATATATACATGTTATATATAAATATATATATATATATGTTCACAATGGAATACTACTGTGTTATAAGAAATGATATCTCAGGGGGGCAGCTAGGTGGCACAGTGGATAAAGAGCCAGCCCTGGATTCAGGAGGACCTGAGTTCAAATCAGACCTCAGATACTTGACACTAACTGTGTGACCTTGGGCAAGTCACTTAATCTTCATTGCCCCACCAAAAAAAAAAAAGAAAAGAAAAGAAAAGAAAGAAATGATGAGCTCAATGATTAAAAAAAAAAACATGAAAAGGTTTTCATGAAATAATGAAGAGTGAAATGACCAGAACCAAGTCAATGTTGTAACAGAATATTGTTTTAAGAACAACTTTGAGTGACCAAGTTATTCTGACTATTATAAATACCAGAATTAACTACAAAGGCCCTATGAAGGAAGATACAGTCTGCATCCAGAGAAAAAGCTGACATTATATATGTGTGTATGTGTGTGTATACATATGTATATGTGTGTGAGTGTGTGTGTATATATCTATCTATCTATCTATATATAGATAGATATATACACACATATTTGTGTCTAATATTAGCCATGAGTTGGGGGGAAGATAGTTACATGATAACTTTGTTGTATATTTAAAAGGAAAAGCAAGTTGTTCATAAGGTAGCTACATAGACAGAGGCCACCTACCTCCTAGGATTGATGTAAGAGTAATTTAAAGATCAAATGGTATATGTAAAGTTGTTGGCATAGTGCCTGACACATAGTAGGTACCTAATGCTTATTTCCTTCCTATCTTCCTTGCTAAAAGGGGGGAATAACTGTAATCTGGTGGGTTCCCTTAGATTGCCTGGTAGACAATTGGGGAAATCTGAACAAATTATGGTATATAAATGTAATGGGACATTGTTGTACCATAAGAAATTATGGAAGACATGATTTCAGAGAATCCCGGGCAGGATGAACTGATTCAGAATGAAGGGAGCAGAACCAGGAGAACAACTTATAAAAAGACAACAACATTGTAAAGAAAAATCACTGCAAAAGATTTAAGAACTCTGACTGTGTCTCCAGAGGACATATTTTGAGGCACGTTAGCTACCTCCTGACACAAAAATAATGGACACAAAATGCAGACATGTATTTTTGGACATGGTTAATGTGTAAATTCATTTTGCTCGACTTTGCTTCTTTGTCATAAGGGTTTCCTCCATATCCATTTTTCTCTGAGTTAACTGGGGGAGGATGGGGAAATCAGCAAAACGATGAAAAAAGAGGGTCATTGAAACATTTTTAATGCATAGAAGAGAACAGAAAGAAGTTCAGAAGGAAGCACAGACAAGCAGAATGGTTTTGGAAAAAAACATGTAGAAAGTATTGGATACTTTTGCAAGCAAAAGTAGGAGATTCATGGTTTCATGTAGAATCTTTTTGTTGTTGTTGTTTGTCCTTCCTTCTCTTTTTTTTTTTAGTGAGGCAATTGGGGTTAAGTGACTTACAGCTAGTAAGTGTTAAGTGACTGAGGCCGGATTTGAACTCAGGTACTCCTGACTCCAGGGCCGGTGCTCTATCCACTGTGCCACCTAGCTCCCCCATGTCCTTCCTTCTCAAAGAGGATCATGACATTGGGGTGATGTCATGACTTGCAGTGAATTGGATTTAAGTGAGGCAGGGCTGTGCAAGGTCACCAATCTCACTCTCTCCTCCAGAGCCACCTGGGTACAGTGGCAAGATATGTATTAGGATGACTGGAGATGGCCCCAGATGTTTAAAGCAATTGGGGTTAAGTGACTTGTCCAGGGTCACACAGCTAGTGTCTGAGGTGAGATTTTAACTCAGGCCCTCCCAACTTCAGGGCTAGTGTTCTACCCACTGTGCCATGTAGCTGCCCCTAGAATCTTCTTTTTATATTCTGTTGCATGTATGGAAATACTTTCTTTTTTAGTTTTTTAGTTCAGAATATTTTTTAAAACATAAAGAGAAAATGGATTAAGTAATACAGTAAAAATGTCAATGATAAAAGAGAGAGGGGAGAGGGGAGAGAGAGAAGAAAGGAGACAGAGAGGAGAGAGAAAGACACAGAGACACAGAGGAGACAAAGAGAAACGAAGAGAGGGGATGGAGAGAGAGAGGGAGACAGAGAGAGGAGAGGAGAGAGAGATAGACACAGAGAGACAGAAAGACAGAGACAGAGAGGAGACAGACAGAGAGAGAAGAAGGAGACAGAGGAGAGAGAGGGAGACAGAGAGAGAGGAAGAGAGGGGAGAGAAGGAGACAGAGAGGGGAGAGGAAAGATAGAGACAGAGAGACAGAAAGACAGAGACAGAGAGAGATAGAGAGAGAGGAGACAGAGAGGAAGAGAGGGAAGGGAGAGAGAGAAGCAAACAGAGGGGAGAGGAGAGAGAGACAGAGATAGAGAGAAAGACAGACAGAGAGGAGACAGAGAGGAAACAGAGAGAGAGAGAAGAAAGGAGACAGAGAGGAGAGAGGGGGAGAGACAGAGAGATAGAGATAGAGAGACAGAGACAGAGAGAGACAGAGAGATTGTTATAAGGGGAGAGTCTTGGGCCAGTCTCTCCAATGCTCCGACTTAGAACATTTACTTTATGCCCTTAATAGCATCTACCTCCCACTGTTGTTTTTAGAATTATATGAGATAGTAATTATAAAGCACTTAACACAGTGCCTGGCACATGGGAATCCCCATATAAATGTTAGCTATTGTTATGATTTTTATGATCCACATGATGCATTATGGTCAGATGAGTCCTGTCTCAGCTGACTATGGGCTGGGTCCCCAAAGTTATTCATTCCTTGCTAATCAGGATACTGATGCCGGAATGGCTCATATGCTCTCTGAGCTGACATAGATTTGACTCGAAGGCTCCCAGAGCCCAGGTGCTTCCCTCCCCTCACCCTGCAAGACTCACCAAATTCCTTCATCTAAAATGAAAAAGAACTAGCACTGAGGTAGGCAACAAATAGAAGCACAAAGTCAGACTTGGAGGGAAGACACAAGTCCTCTCCATTGTCTATTACTATTCTTTTTTTTTGGTAGGGCAATGAGGGTTAAGTGACTTGCCCAGGGTAACACAACTAGTGTCAGCTGTCTGAGGTTAGATTTGAACTCAGGTCCTCCTGAATCTAGGGCCGGTGCTTTATACACTGCGCCCCCTGGCTGCCCCTTCTCCAATGCACTTTCATCACCCATCAGCAGACCCTTCCCCCAGCTTCTTCCACATGGAGAATCACATCAGTCAGACACTCTGATGAACCCTGTGAAGGCTCATAAGGACTTCAGGACTGTGATCAAGTCAGTGACCAATCAAATTTTCAGAAGGCGTCCATGAAACCCAGAGGGAATCACTGGAAAGAGACAGTGATATCTAAAAAGAGCATCCGTGAAACAAAAAAAGAAGAGATTTCTAGGAGCATCTGGCAGTTTTAATGTCATCTCTTTTCCTCTGGATTCCAGTCAGTAAAAGGATTTTAACCTTTAAACAAAACCTGCATTAGTAAGATGCTGGCAAAGGGTTGCATGAGGGTGGAGGAAGAAGTTGGCTACCAAACAGGGGGACTTAGAAGGTCTCATTCAAGTAAGGCTTTAGAGGAGGGATAAAGGAAACGGGGCATTCCACTCATGGAGACCACCATGAGCTAAGGTGCAGAAGTAGGAGAGCACAGGGTTGGGGTAAGGTCCAGATAGTAGAGAGTTCGTTTTGGCTGAAGCTAAGACCTTTGCCACAAAATAAGACTGGAAAGGCAGCAATGGCTCCAGATTGTGGAGGGCCTTGAACATCAGGCAAAGAAGTCTGAACTTTGCTCAAGAGACAATAGGGAGGGGCAGCTAAGTGGCGCAGTGGAGCACTGGCCAAGGAGTCAGGAGGACCTGAGTTCAAATCCAACCTCAGACACTTGACACTTACTAGCTGTGTGACCCTGGGCAAGTCACTTAACCCTCATTGCCCCGCAAAAAAAAAAAAAAAAAAAGGCAATAGGGAGTCACTGAAGGTTTCAGTGCAGAAGAATGTGTGTGCCCAGATCTATGGGTAAGAAAAGTTAGATTGTGAAGAATGTGACATAGGTGGAGATACATATGTGGGAAGAGATGGAGAATAGAGAGAGAAAACCCATCATGAGACTGTTCCAGTGTACTGGATGGGCACAAATCATAGGTTGTCCCTGGTAGAAAGGGCAGGGAAAAGTTTGGCTCTTCATTCTAGACCTCGGCCCTCCATAGAGGATGAAGGTTCCATTCCTTAGCACCTTGGGGGCCTCCCTTATACCACTGAAGTGACACCTCAAAAGTGGTTGGCTAGGGGCAGCTAGGTGGCACAGTAGATAAAACACTGGCTCCTAATTCAGGAGGACCTGAGTTCTAATAAGGCCTCAGACACTTGACACTTACTAGCTGTGTGACTTTGGGCAAGTCTTTTAACCCTCATTGCCCTGCCCCCCACCAAAAAATTGTGGCTGGCTACTCCACTTATATCTAATGCCTACAATTCCAGGTTAACTATCTTCTCAGCTCCAGGCAACTTGGGGATCCTAAAGAAGACTTTCTTTTTTTTCTTTCTTTTTTTTTTTTTTTTTGCGGGGCAATGGGGGTTAAGTGACTTGCCCAGGGTCACACAGCTAGTAAGTGTCAAGTGTCTGAGGCCGGATTTGAACTCAGGTCCTCCTGAATCCAGGGCCGGTGCTTTATCCACTGCGCCACCTAGCTGCCCCCAGAAGACTTTCATAAGAAGAAATAATGAAGTAGAAAGACAGACGATGGGGAATCTCTCCTTGGCTCAACCATTTACTGGATCATTACTCAGCCATTTACATAGCTTCACGTATGATACTGGACAAGTCCCTGGCCCTCTTCGGGCCTCAGGCCAGACTTCGTAAGTCTAGAGCCCACGATCCTAGAAATACTTTGGTGGTACATTGGACAGAGAACTGGGCCTGGAGTCAGGAAGACGGCTTTCCAATCCAGCCTCAGACATTTACTAGCTTTATGACCCTAGGCAAAGTCACTTAACCTATGTTTATCTTGTTTTTCTCATCTGTAAAGTGGGTATGAACAATGGCACCTACCTCCCAGGGTTATTCTAAGTGTAAAATGAGATAATAATTGTAAAAGTGCTTTGCAAACCCCAAAGCACTGTAGAAGTATTATTATTGTTAGCAGCAGCACCATCACCATCACCACAAGCAGAAGCAATGGATTTCTAGCCAAAGGATCAGAGGTTGAATACTAACTCTGCTACTTGCTTGCTGGAGTGTTGGGGGTGTTCAGGGAGTACTAGCACCTCTGGTGGGAGGGCTGCCGAGCCCTTTCCAGAGCTGCTCATCCACCCTGGTCAAGTAACTTAACCCTCATTGCCAAGAAGAAGAAGGAGGAGGAGGAGGAGGGGGGGAGGAGGAGGAGGAGGAGGAGGAGGAGGGGAGGGAGGAGGGGAGGGAGGAGGGGGGAGGAGGGGGGAGGAGGGGAGGGAAGGGAAGGGGAGAGGAGGAGGAGGAGAAGAGAAGAAAAGAAGAAGAAGAAAAGAAGAAGAAGGAGAAAAGAAGAAAAGAAGGGGAAGGAGAAAAGAAGAAAAGGAGAAGGAGAAGGAGAAAAGAAGGAGGAGAAGGAGGAAAGAAGAAAAGAAGGAGAAGGAGAAGAAAAGGAGAAAGAAAGAAAGAAAGAAAGAAAGAAAGAAAGAAAGAAAGAAAGAAAGAAAGAAAGAGAAGGACAAACAACTTGTTTGCTATATGATATTGGGCAAGTCACTTCCTTCTCTGGGCCTTAGTTTCTTCGTGTGTCCAATGGTGGAAGCCTAAGGAGAGTTGGGCTGTGATAACATCCAAGGTCCCAGCCAGTTCTAAATCCCACCTTCTGGATTCCAAGGTTAGGTCAACAGATTTCCCTGAATCTGTTCAACAACTCCATGTGGTTGACTGACCACCAGAGGGCAGGATGCTCCAGAATTCTGGGCTATAATACTCTTTCCTTGTCTATTCAAGAGAGCCCTGGAGATTTCAGAATAGAAATCATTGGAAGAGCACCCATTGACCTTCCCAATCAGCAAAACCACCAGTCAAGGTCTGATTTGTGGCATTTGCCAATTTCCCAGGTGTAAATTCTTACACTGAAAATTGAACAATCAACTCTTCTCAGCCAACTTGTTTGAGCTGGCTCCAACACACCCTTGGGAGCATGCTTCATGTAGAATCATTCCTTTATTAATTAATTAATCATCTAATCTATCCCTTTATTTTTATCATTGACAACAATGTTAACTGCAAGTAATAATCATAACAGCACAGGATACTGAGGTATTCCACTGGCGACTTCTAAGTTCACATTGAAACTATCTTTGAGAACAGTAACATGACTGTTAGTTAAGTCATTTTTCCCTTGTGCCCAACTCTCTGTGACCACATTTGGGGTTCTCTTGGCAGAGATACTGGAGAGGTTTGCCATTTCCTTCTCCAGCTCATTTGACAAATGAGGAACTGAGGCAAGCAGAGTGAAGTGACTTGCCTAAGATCACACAGCTAGTGTCTGAGGCCAGATTTGAACTCAGGAAGATGAGTTTTCCTGACTCTAGGCCTGGTGTTCTTTGCACTGTTGCACCACCTAAACTGCCCCAAGTAACACGATTATGCATAAGAAAAATTAGTTTGGTCCTCTGTGAAGTATAGATTTGAGGGGGAAAGGGAAGAGATGGGAAGACCCATTAAGGGGCTACATGTTGGAAACCTCCCCATTTCTTCTCCACACTGCCAAACTTTTCTGGATCTTCATAATTCTCTCCTCCTTTTCCTCAAATGCAGGGGAGGTTTTGATTCCATTTTCACTGCATATTTCCTTCAGGAACTTGCTTAACTGGTTCTCTTTCTCATTCTCTCTCTCAACCTCTCTCTGTGTGTCTCTGTGTCTTTCTCTGTCTCTGTCTCCATCTCTTCCTCTCTGTCTCTGTCTATCTATCTCTGTGTCTGTCTATCTCTCTTTCCCTCCTTCCTTCCCTCCCTCCCTCCCCAAAGTGTATTTAAATACACACATGATGTGATTCCACTGTAATACAAAAGACATATCTATACTTAAGCACATAGCCATGCCAAAGTTATTTTAAAGCAACTGATCTAACAGTAAAGGAAACATGTAGAAAAGACTGGCTGTCAGCTATGACTAGGGGCAGAATTCCTTTTTAAAAAAAGAAATATGTGTGTGTGTGTGTGTGTATCTTTTGTATTACTTTTGCATAGCTGTGTGCTTAAGTATGAATGTGACTTTTGTATTACAATGGAATCACATAATACATTCATTTAAATGCACTTTGGGGAGGGAGGAAGGGAAGGAAGGAGGGAAAGAGAAAGAGATAGACAGAGATAGACAGAGACAGAGAGGAAGAGATGGAGACAGAGAGACAGGGAAAGAGACAGAGACAGAGAGAGGATGAGAGAATGAAAGAGAGGATGAGAGATCATAAAAAAGGCAAAAGGACCAAATGTACAGAAATATTTATAGCTGCTCTTTTGTGGTGGCAAAGAATTGGAAATCGAGGGGATGCTCATCAATTGGGAAATGGCTGAACAAGTTGTGGTATATGAATGTAATGGAATACTATTGTGCTGTAAGAAACATTGAGCAGGCAGATTTCAGAAAAACCTGGAAAGACTTAAGTGGACTAATGCTGAGTGAAGTGAGCAGAACCAGGAGAACATTGTATACAGTAACAACATTGATCAATTATGATGGACTTAGCTCTTCTCAGCAATACAACAATCCAAGACAATTCCAAAAGACTCATGATGGAAAATGTTCTCCACATCCAGAAAAAGAACTAGAGAGTTTGAATGGAGATTGAAGCAGACTATTTTCATTTTTTTATTGTTTTTTGTTTCTTCTTTCTTGTGTCTTTTCCCTTTTTTCTGATTCTTCTTTCACAACATGACTAATGTGGAAATAATGTTAACATGATTGTACCGTATAACCTATATCAGATTGCTGCTGGCTTCGGGAGCGGGGTGGGAAGGGAGAGAGGAAGAAAAATTTGGAACTCAAAATCTTACAAAAATGAATGTTGAAAACTATATTTACGTGTAATTGTTTTAAAAAATAAAATGGTGTTAAAATGAGGGGGAAAACTGATCAGTTCATTTCAAAATAGCTAATATTCTGCATACAATGTTCTGCATCTGGGAATGCCCCCACAAGGAAAGAATTCTTAATTAATGAAAGGATAGAGGTGATCCTCAAGGAGAAAATGGAAAATGTTAATTACATAAAATTGAAATGCAGCTAGAATTAGAAGAGACACAGTTAATAGGAAAAAAATCTTTGCATTAAATATATCTAGTAAAAATCTGATACCTAACAGAATTAGTACAAATATCTGAGAACAATAACCATTTCCCAAGAGATAAATGGTCAAAGGCATTTTTAAAAGAAGAAAAAAACAAGTTATCAAAAACCATATGCAAAAATGAATTCAAATATATAATAATTAAAGTAATACAAATTTAAATGATTTTGAAGTTCCGGCTCACATCCATCAAATTGTCCAAGGTGACAAAAAAAGAAAATGGCCTTTCTTGGAGGACCTATGAGAGGACAGGCCCCATTGAATGATAAGCGATTAATTGGTCCACCCATTCTGAAAAAACAATTTGGAATTATACCCAAAAGGTCCCTAGGCTGTCCATACCTTTTGTCTCAGCAACACCACTACTAGGAACAAGCCCCAATAAGAGAAAATGCAGACAGGGCACATATGCAGTAAGAAGTTCCAAAGCAGCCCATTGTGTGGTAGCAAAGAACTAGAAGCAAAGCTGATGCCCAGGATTGGGGGAACAGCTGAATAAATAGCAGTACATGAATGTAGGTATATATACAGTTTTTGCCTTATGTAAATTTGCATTGTGCAAAGCTGACTTTCCCATAAAGAATTCCAAAAGAAGTCAGTATTCAAAAAAAAATCTCTGTTAACTTTACTGTACAGAATTGTGTGTTCTCTCTCCATTCCTACCCTTTGGGTCCATGCGCTGCAACCTCCCACCATCCCACCACACACACACACACACACACACACACACACACACACACACACCCTCCACGTGAATGCAGAAGAACTGATGCCCAGAGAGACCACTGCCACAATCCACATCCTCCACTGGATGGAAGGCTTGGCTAGAGACTTCCAGTGCCGAGAGACCTTTTGTTGCTCCTGCCCACCCACTCTGGTGTCTGGCCCTGGCATGTGCATCCACCACCAGCACTCCAGTACCACCTGTTTGGCGTGGCATGTCATATGTCCTCTCCTATCTGTGTCCATGTGTGGCCCCCAAGTGTCTGTCTCCCCCACCTCCCATACCATGCTCTTTTTGTCAGTTGCAGCCAATTCTGCCCCCTGGCACCCATGTCTTCCTCCTCTTGCTCTTGCTTCTCTGGTCCCCACACGTTCATGAACCCTTTCCTCCACCTGTGTGTGGCCCTCTTCCTGCCTCCCTTCCCCAGGTAAATGGGCAAATTCACATTACTATGAATGGTCCACATATGTAAAGCAAGAACTGTCCATATTATAAAAAAGGATGAAGAAGAGAGAAGCTGCCGGCTATGGCCATCTGACTTCAGCCAGAGTCTTTGCCAATCATCTTCTCTCTTTCTCATGAGAAGAATAGGCTCTGCCTTGCTCTTTTAAAGTAAAGCCCTGGGGGCAGCTAGGTGGTACAGTGGATAGAGCACCGGCCCTGGATTCAGGAGCAACTGAGTTCAAATCCAGCCTCAGACACTTGACACACACTAGCTGTGTGACCCTGGGCAAGTCACTTAACCCTCATTCGCCCCACAAAAATAAATGAATGAATGAATAAACAAATGAATAAATAAAAAATGAATAAATGAATAAGTAAATAAATGAATAGATAGATGAATAAATAAACAGATAAAAAATAAACAAATGAATGAATGAATGAACAGATAGATAGATAAATAGATAAATAAATAAATGAAAATAGTAAAGTAAAGCCCTGGGGCTTTCCACAGCATTTTTTTTTAGAGAAGTGGTAGGACCAGTCAATTAGGAAAACCTCCTTTCCTGCCTTTTCTTTTCCCCCGAGTGGTCAGTCTTGTTCCCTTCAGGGTCTTTTCTACAAGGCCTTTTGCCTCTAACAGTAGATTCTTTCCCCTAAACTCTTTAGATCACAGAATAGAAGTACTCTATCTAGCCTAATCTGGCCTAATCTATTTGGATGGATTTGAGTGAAACTTCCTGGTCTCCAGGCTTAGGTCTCCATGTGAGAGCTGACTCCAGCTCAGGGTGGGTATTCCACATGCCCCTCAGGTTTTGGGCTTTTTTTGTTTTGTTTTGTTTTGTTTTAGCAGGCCAATGGGGGTTAAGTAATTTGCCCAGGGTCACACAGCTAGTAAGTGCCTGAGGCTGAGTTTGAACTCAGGTTCTCCTGAATCCAAGGCTGGTACCTTATCCACTGCGCCACCTAGCTGCCCCCAGTGGCCCTCAATTTTGATCTCTGATAGCTAGCCTGTACCTAGTCATCATCTGCAGAGAGATTACTCTCTCAAAAAAATGATGAGAGCTCAGGGGCTTGGGGTTCCCATTTCTCAAGTCACAAACTTTTCCCACTCTCCTATGCAATATGAGTAAATGGAGGAAACAGTATGGGTAGCTGGGTGGGACAGCAGATAGAACTGGAGGCAGGAAGACCTGAGTTCAAATCCAGCTTCAAATGCTTACTAGCTTGGGCTAGTCACTGGGCAAGTCACTTAACCCCGTTTGCCTCAGTTTCCTCATCTATAAAAGGAGTTGAAGAAGGAAATGGCAAACTTCTCCAGTATCTTTGCCAAAAACAAACAAACAAAAAACCCCAACCCAAATGGGGTCATGAAGAGTAGGACATGACAAGAACAACTGAACACACACACAATATTATATACTAAATATAATATATAACATTATCATATGTGGATATATTATACATAAATAGTATATTGTGCATTTACAGGCATATACACATAGATACGATGTATCTCAAAATTCTCAATGCAGTATTAAGCTTATAAAGCTTATAAATAAAAATTTTATTCAAATAAGGCTTAAAACTACACTAAGACTCTTTGGACACCTTGTCTCTCTATATGTGTATGTGTGCATGTATGCATGTATTTTTTTTCTTGCCAGGGAGATTCAGTGAAATCACAGGTCCTATAATTATGGAATAAAATTAGAATCTCTCTTTATAGATAAATAGTGATAAATAGAGAGGGATCCTTGTATGTATATATAAAATATGTAGGTAGGTGGGTGGGTAGATAGGCAGATAGGTAGGTGGGTAGGTAGGTGGGTGAGTAGGTGGGTAGGTAGGTAGGTAGGTGGGTGGGTAGGTGGGTAGGTAGGTGGGTGGGTGGGTAGGTAGGTAGATAGGTGGGTGGGTAGGTGGGTAGGTAGGTGGGTAGATAGGTAGGTAGTGGGGTAGATAGGTAGGTAGGTGGGTGGGTAGGTAGGTAGGTAGGTAGATAGGTAGGTGGGTAGGTGGGTAGGTAGGTGGGTGGGTAGGTAGGTGGGTGAGTGGGTGTGCAGTCTCAGCTATGGTTTATACTTTGATTATTATGGGGGTCTGCAAACTCTGCTCTTGCCTCCAACCCCCAACCAGGAAGTCCAAAAGGGGCCCCAGCTGGTTTTCATATTAAATGGAGTCTCCAGCTTCTTTTACTGACCTTAGACTATTCAGAGAACAGATGGTGAGGAAGTGAGACAACCCCCTCCTTTCCTTCCCTCCCCCCAAGCATCCTCAGCAGCCCCAAGCTAGACACAGTAGCCTTAGGCTGGGGACCATCTTCACCTCAAGGAGCCCATAGCCAGGGCCCCTTGATACAGCTCAACAAAGGCCACATTCCTGCTCAGCAGTCCGACTGGAAGTAGGGGATGAGCTTTTCCTGGCTAGCTTTGCAGTTTTGTACAAAACAGAAATGTTTCATGATGAAAGAGCCCAGGTCCACATGCTTAAAATTAGCTTGAATAATTTGCCAGGGCCACTGCCAGCCATTTTTCAGTGTGGTACAGTGGGAAGTGTTCTGGATTTGCAGTCAGAGAGAAGCAGGATTTGAATCCCAGCTTTACTATTTACTATAGCGGTGTGACCTTGGGCAAGTCACTTCACTTTTGTGGACCTCAGTTTTCTCCTCTGTCGAATGAAGAAGTTGGACTAGATTGGCTCTAAGGTCCCTTCCACCTCTAGATCTAGGATTCCATGATCCTGCAGGACCTTGAGTAAGTCACCTCCCATGGTAGTGGAGAGGTGCATTAGATTTAGGAATCAGAGGACCTGGGTTTGAATCTTGCGTATACCACTTACTACCTATGTGGCTTTGGGGAAGTTGCCCAGTCTCCTCATCTATAAAATGAGAGAGTAGGTGTCTAAGAACTCTTCCAACTTCAAATCTAGGATGTTGCCATTAACCCTATAACCTCAGTGAGTCTCAGTTTTCTCATCTGTAGTTCAAACCTCTGATGCTCCTTTCAGCTCTTAATCTACCATCTTCCCAATCAGAGCATTTCTCACAGACATCGAGGGTCTTTGCCCTGATGTCAGAAAGGCAGAAATGTTTGGAAGTGGAATGTAACCCAGAAATGTTAAAGCCACAGCAAGTGGGCAGCGCCAAGGAAAGCCCCAGGGGTCAGAGGCTGCCTTTGAGATGTTCGGCAGTTTTACCTCTGGCTTGGGTTGAGCACCCTTAACAAATTTACAGATGACACCAAACTGAAACAGTCAACACAAAGACAGAGAAGTCAGAATCTATCCTAGGGAGATCTTTTTTTTTTTCCCCAATCAATCAATAAACATATATTAAACACCTACTATACCAAACACTATACTAAACACTGGGATACCTTTTGCGAGATCTGGACAGGTAGAAACAATGAACTGAATCCGAGAAGATGGAATTTGTCAGAAATGAATGGTAGCCCTCCATAATAAATAGGCAGACACCACTTGGAGTAAGGTGTTCGGTTCTGGGCACCTCATTTTAGGCAGGTCATTAATAAGCTGAAACACACCCAAAAGACAGCAACCAGAACAAGAAGGTTGGAGACAACGATGCTGCCAGTTGAAGAAACTAGGAGTGTTTATTTATTTGTTTGGTTTTTTAAAATTAATTTATTTTTTTCTGAACTTAATAACCACTATTTTATTTTATTTAAAATGAGCATTTCCATAGAGAAGAGTAGTTAATGAGGACTGTAGAGCAGATAATGAAGATTATCCATGAAACTCAGAATCTGTTACACCCAGCTTCCTGTTGTTCAATTGGGTTCATCTCTTTGTGACCCCATTTGGGGTTTTCTCAGCAAAGATACTGGAGTGGTTTGCCATTTCCTTCTCCAGCTCATTTGACAGATGAGGGAACTGAGGCAGATGGGGTTAAGTGACTTGCCTAGGGTCACTCAGCTAGTAGGTATCTGAAGCTGGATTAGAATTTAGGTCTCGGGGCAGCTAGGTGGCGCAGTGGATAGAGCACCATGGAGTCAGGAGTACTTGAGTTCAAATCTGGCCTCAGACACTTAACACTTACTAGCTGTGTGACCCTGGGCAAGTCACTTAACCCCAATTGCCTCACTAAAAAAAAAAAAAAAGAAGAAGAATTTAGGTCTCCTTGACTTCAATCCCAGCACTCTATTCACTGTGACACCTAGCTATCTACATACACCTTACTTTTCCTTTTAAGTACCTAAAAAAATTCGACATGCAACTTCCACAGCAGTCCTGCTTATCTGTGTTTACATTCTCAGTTGATTATTTCTGAAAATGCTTAAATGACTCCCTTTTCATTTTCTTTTCTTCTTTCCTTTTTTCTGTCAACCTTATTGCTGACCCTCCTCTCCCTTCTCCTCCTCCCTCCATCAAATAAAAGAAAAGTAAACCCTGGTAACAAATATGCATAGTCAAGCAAAACAAATTCCCACATTGGTTGTGTCTGAAAATGTCTGGTTCTTCACCCTAAGTCCATCACCCTTCCCTCAGGAGGTGGGTAACACGCTTCATTATCTGTCCCCTGGAATTGTGGTTGGTCAGTGTACTCTTCAGAACTCTTAAGCTTTTCGAAGTTATTTATCTTAACAATGAGGTTGTTATTTTATAAATTGTCCCCCCCCCATTCTGCTTACTTCACTCTGAATCAGTTCTTATTAGTCTTCTCAGGTTTCTCTGAAACCATGAATTGAGGGTGGTTAGCCTAAGGCAAACCCTTTGAGGAGATGGCTGAGCTATCAAGTATTCAAGGGCTACCATGTAGAAAGGGTATTTGATTTATTCTGCTTGGCCCTAGAGAGCAGGACTGGGGCAGGGGAGGAACCTCCAGAGAAGCAAATATGGGCTTAATGTCAAATTTTTAAACAATTTTAGCTGTCCACAGCTATGGTCTGCCATAGATTACAGAATGGTCTGCCCTAAGAGGTGATGCAATCGACTATTTGTTGGGAGTGTTATGGAGGTATGTGAGGTCTCTTGTTTCAAGTGGTAGTGCAGGGAAGAGGATCAACATGGTTTAGGTGAGCAGAGATAGATGCTTTGGGTTCAGTAAAATGCAGTAAGATAGAGAGATCTTTATTTCCCCACCATAACTCTGGTCCTGGAATTGAGTCTCCTAGAGATGTTATAAGAGAGATCTAAGGAGGTGGTAGAGGCCCAGCAGTGAAGTTATCTCGTGATGTCTGTGACTTCTGTGACCAAGAGAAAGCTTATTTCCATCTCTGGCATCATCCAACTGTCCTGTCTTCCCAGTCACACTGGGCATCACATGATCATTGCATCATAGGTCTAGAGCTAGAAGGAGCATCAGAGGTTATCTAGTCTAACAAATGCTCTCATTTTATAAAGGAGGAAACTGAGGCCAAGGAGGGGAAGTGACTTGGCCAAACTGGAGTCTGGATGGTCACATGGGGATGTTGAAGAAGTGATTCTTGCATTGGGTGGGAGATTGGACTTGATTCCCACCAAAGTGTCTTCCAATCTTGAGATGGATGTTTATGTGAGTTTATGCAGCTGTTTAACCATTACTTGAGGCCTTTAAGTGGAGGCTAAGGCCATACAGACAGGATTCCTACATTGGGGGGAGGGGAGAAAATCTCTTCTAACTTCAAGATCTTAGGCCTCAGGTCTAGAAGGTACCTTACAAATGATTTAATCTAACCTCTGAATTTTACAAAGAAGCCTAGCATGGGTAAGGGGTTGCTAAATGAATAAGGAGATGGGTAGATTGGTAAATAGGTAACTGTAGATGGATGGCAATCCTGTATCACCAACCTTGCCAATACTTCCCTCCTCCATTCTTGGTAAAAAATAAATGGAGCCCCAGCCAATGATTAGTGGGTGCAGAGGAGCTGGAGATGTCCCCTGCCTCTTCTTAGCTCTAGGAGGAGAGAGGACAAGAGAGAGGAAAGGTGGGGGGAGGCAGCCTACCAACCATCATGGCTCGGTAGACAGGCATCTGGGGTCCCTTCCCATCCCACCCCACCCCATCTACGAGCTTACTTCATACAAGGAAATGTTTGTTTGTTTTGGTGGGTGACTCACCACTGGAGCTGTGAGAAAAGGAACTCCCCAAGCTAGGGGAGTGGGCAGAGCCTCAAGTCATGGAGCCCAGGCCCTTTGGCAAAACTCAGTGCATCAGAGTAATCCAAGGCAGGAAAGGATGATGAGGTCATTTCTCTCCTCACCACAACCCACCTCCAGTAGCCAAGAGGTGCTGGGCAATTCCCCGAAGCAGGCTCTTCCTCTCTCCCAGGCGGTCATGCTTCCTATTTGTGAGTGGGTAGGACTAGACTGGACTTCTCCTGTGCCCAGTATGGCGTTAGTATTAGGGTTAGGGTTGTAGCTGGCAAGGCATCCAGGACACAGGTGAAGATTCTTCCATCCTAAGCTGACAAACATACATTCCCACACCAAGGTTGGCTCTGTTGAGCAGACAATGGGTCTTCCTGCAAAAAATGCAGGGGGAAAGGCAGGAAAACACAGAATTACAGAAGCATGGAGTGGGAAGAGACCTAAGAGATCATCTAGTCCAACCCAGGAAGCATGTCTACACTTCACTCACAACCTGTGTGACCTTGAGCAAATCACTCAAATGTCTTGTGCCTCAGTTGCCTCCTGTGTAAAATTAAGGGATCGGATCAACTAGATGTTCTCTGGGGTCTCTTCCAGTTCTAGATCTCTGATCCTATGAGTAGCTTTGGGCAAGTCCCTTACCCTCCCTATGCCTCAATTTCTTCATCTGGAAATGAGGTGATTGAACTAGATGGTTTCTGAGGTAAAGCTATATCCCTATGAGCCTCTTATCTTTGACTTAAAGTCTCAGTTTTAGGTTGGTTTCCAATAGTGGGGACTTGCTACCTCCCCTGGCATCCCATTCCTCTTTTGGACAACTCTAATGATTAGAAAGTTGTTCCTGATGTCAAATCCAAAATGGCAACTTTGCTCCTCATTCTTCCCTCTGGGGCCATGTAGAACTTATCTAATCATCCTTCCACATGACAGTTCTTCAAATACTTGAAGATAACCATGATGGTCCCCCTAAATCAAATCTTCCTTAAAACTTAGAGACTAAGCACCAGCCCTGGATTCAAGAGGACCTGAGTTCAAATCTGGCCTCAGACACTTGACACTTGCTAGCTGTGTGACCCTGGACAAGTCACTTAACCCTCATTGCCCCACCCCGCCTCCCCCAAAAAGTAAAATGTTATCTTTTGGAAAATGGTCTCAACATCCAGAAAAAACCCCCCACAAAACTATGGAGTCTGAATGCAGATCAGAGCATACTATTTTCTTTTTTTCTTTTTTTTTCTTTTTTCATTCTAGTATTTTTTTCTGATAAAAGTATTTTATTTTTTTCCAGTTACATGTAAAAATAGTTCTCAACATTTGTTTATACATGCTTTCCAATTTCAGATTCTTCTCCCTCCCTCCCCTCCCTCCCCCCTCCCCTAGACAGCAGGTAATCTGATATAGGTTTTATATATATATATAATAACATTAAATGTATTTCTGCATTAGTCATATTATAAGAGAAGAATCAGAGCAATGAGGAAAAACCTCAAAATAGAAAAACAGCAGCACCAAAAGCAAAAGAAATAGTATGGTTCAATCAGCATCTCTACTCCACAGTTCTTTTTTTTTCTGGATTTGGACAACCCCTTCCATCATGGGTCCCCTGGAACTCTTCTGTACCATTGCATTGGTGAGAAGAATCTAGTCCATCACAGTAGATCAACACATAATGTTGATGATACTGTGTACAATGTTCTTCTGGTTCTGCTCATCTCACTCATCATCAGTTTATGCAAGTCCTTCCAGGTTTCTCTGAACTCCTCAGAGCATACTATTTTCACTTTTGTTGGTGTTTTTTTTTTGTTTCTTCTTTCTCATGGTCTTTCCCTTTTGTTCTGATTCTTCTCTCACAACATGACCAATGTGGAAATATATTTAACGTGATTGTACTGTATAATCTGAATCAGATTGTTAGCTGGCATGGGGAGGAAGAAAAATTTGGAACTCAAAATCTTACAAAAGCGAATGTGAAAAACTATCTTTACATGTAATTGGAAAAAATAAAATACTATTAAAAATAAAAAATAAGGGGCAGCTAGATGGCGCAGTGGATAGAGCACCGGCCCTGGAGTCAGGAGTACCTGAGTTCAAATCCGGCCTTGGACACTTAACACTTACTAGCTGTGTGACCTTGGGCAAGTCACTTAACCCCAATTGCCTCACCAAAATAAATAAATAAACAAACAAACAAATAAATAAATGAATGAATGAATGAATAAATAAATGAATGAATTAATGAATTAATAATAAAAAATAAAATGTCATCTTTTGTATTTATAGCTTTTGTTTTTTATATCAAATTCATATCTGTCTATATCTAGCTAGCTAGCTAACCCAACAGCATCTCTTATAGCAAAGATTTTAAAAGTGGCATTTGGGTAGTGCAGTAGATAGAGCACTGTACTTGGACTCAAGAAGATCTGTGTTTAAATCCAGCCTCAGACATGTAGTAACTGTGTGACCCTGGGCAAGTCACTTCACCTCTGTCTCAGTTTCCTCATCCGTCAAATGGGGCTAATGATAGCACTTATCTCCCAGGATTATTTCAAGGATCAAATGAAATCATGTTTGTAAAGCCCTCTGTAAAACACAAGGAGCTATATAAGTGCTAGTCATTCTGAAAAGAAATAGAAAAAAAAAAGCAATTTCACACAACTAACCAATACTTCAATTGTGGTCGGCATAAGATGCACAGTGAAACAAGGGAACTCTTCTCTAAGGCCAAAGTTATTGGATCACTCTAAGTACTCAGAGGTCAGTTTAGAGGCTTGTTTTTTTTTTCCCCCATTTACACTAATGTTATTATTGAGTATACTGTCTACCAAGTTCTGCTTCAGTCCTTCTGTATCAGTTCATGTTTCTCTGAATTCTTATGAGGGATTTTTAAAGAATAAAATAGATTAATAAAAAAATGAAAAAAACAAATAAAATTGATTTTTAAAAGACATACTGAGGATGAGTGCCAGGGAAAATAACAGGATGGTTAGTAAAAATTCATGGGCAAATGAAAGTAGTGTCGGGCACACTCAGTCTTTGAATGAGCTTAGATTGTGGAAGAATTTGTTGTTGCTGGGTTTTTGGTTTTTGGTTTTGCTTTTAGATGTATTGGAGACAAATGGAAGCGAATGAAAGAATAGGACCCTTTGCTCAATGTAGATGTGATGATGATAGTAGATGAAAGAAGATGACTTACTTGAGTAAGTCCTATTTTGTGTCTTTTCTCTGCCAAGGAGAATAATCTTTAGATTTAAAATGATGGTGCAGGGGGCGGCTAGGTGGCGCAGTGGATAAAGCACTGGCCCTGGATTCAGGAGGACCTGAGTTCAAATCCGGCCTCAGACACTTGACACTTACTAGCTGTGTGACCCTGGGCAAGTTACTTAACCCCCATTGCCCCGCAAAAAAAAAAAAAAAAAAAAAAAAAAGGATGATGTAAAAGTAGTCAACAGGGAGTTGAAACCTATAGTGGGATTCTTTAGTTTAGTCAATGACCTTTGACTGATTTTAAAGCATGGGAGGGGTCCTCCAAGACTGGAGAAAAGCAAATATTGCCTTGATTTTCAAATGTAACCCAGCTTTGCTCATGCCCAGATCACATGCTCAGATGGAGGCAACCATGTGGATGGGAGAAGCCATCTGGTGTTTCCCTACTGTGTGGGTAGAAGTAGCCTCTTTCCATTGGTTGTGTGGCTAGAAAGGGCCGCATCTTTTTTTTAAACATCTCTTTTTTTTCTTTGTGAGGCAGTTGGGGTTAAATGACTTGCCCAGGGTCACACAGCTAGTAAGTGTTAAGGGTCTGAGGCCAGATTTGAACTCAGGTACTCCTGACTCCAGGGCCAGTGCTCTATCCACTGTGCCACCTAGCTGCCCCAAGGGCCGCATCTTTTAAAACCACCAGACTGAGACAGTCTCTCTCTCTCTCTCTTTCTCTCTCCCTCTGTCTCTCTCTGTCTCTCTTTTTTCAGTGGGTGGTTCCAGCTTAGTTCTTGAAGAGGACCAGTGACATCAAGAGGGTCAATGTTTTGACTTGCATATGAATTGGATGTAAGTGAGGCAAAGCTGTGCAAAATTGTTGGCCTCACTCTCTCATCTAGAGCCATCAAAGTCCCATGGCAAAGCAAAGGTCAAGATGACTGGAAGTGATCCGGAATACAGCACAGAGAGTGACCCGTTTTGTTCACCCACAGCATGGGTGCCATGAACCAAGCTGACTATGGGAAAGGGCTACCTCTTCCCTCTCCTCTTTAGGTCCTATGGCCCTAAGAAATAGTCTTGGGGTTTGTCCTTTTCACTTCTACATGTAGGCAATGGAGTCCCCAGACCTGGGAACTTGAGGTGTGGAGACCTTGGAGGCAGGATTCCAGGCCAGATGTTGCCACCAGACCAGCAGGGAAACCCCAAGAAGCAGGGGTTCTTGGAATATAGTCCATGGAGGCTTCAGCCTTAGAATTTGATAGAACTGTGGACCTAATCTTCCTCCCTTCCCCAGAGGCTGAGGTGGTATAAAGGGGAGGAGAGGGGAGATGTTTGGATGTTTATTCTTCCAATATCTTTGAAGTAACTTTTCCATGGTAAAAGCTAATCTGACTATTAAATGGTTAAATGAAACTGGGGTGCTTGGATTGAAACTGAAGGAACACACTTATGAGTGAACACACTAGGGGGAGGGGCAGCTAGGTGTCGCAGTGGATAAAGCACTGGCCTTGGATTCAGGAGGTCCTGAGTTCAAATCTGACCTCAGACACTTGACCCTTACTATCTCCGTGACCCTGGGCAAGTCACTTAACCCTCATTTCCTCAAAAAAGAAAAAAAGAATCAACACACTAGGGGGACTTGAGTCAATGGTAGACAGATTAGACACCCCCAAATTGTAAAGGTAGTGGAAAAGTCTGGAAAAGGGGTAAAATGTAACACACAGTTAGGCAGTAGGGGCCATTGTAGAAACTATGGCACAGGCAATGTGCTATATGCTGAGTATGCAAAGATAAAATTAAAACAATCCCAGATTTAAGGAGTTTCTATTCTATCAAGGGAAATATGTGTACATGTGGAAGTAAATGCAAAATATATACCAAGGAAATACACATTTCAGGGAGTTCAAGAAAGAACAAAGACCTGGGGGTTGGGCAGGGAGGGCACTTGAGCTGAACCTTGAAGTAAGTTAGTGACTCTAATATATGGTGATGAGAAAGGAGATCATGGAAGTGGGAGATATCTCATATGGAGAAATGAGTAGGTCAATTTGGCAGGAATGTAGCATGTGAAGGGAATGTGAAATTGGTCAAGAAGGAGAGTTTGAAATCAGATTGTGAAAGGTTTTAGATGGCAATGGGAAATCACTGAAAAAAATCTCAAGCAGGTGTGATGAAATAATGGGATTTAGCAGATAAAGGACCCACCTGGAGATTAATCTAGACTGATTGAAACAAGTGAGAGTGATTGACTGCTAATTAGCCTACTTCAAATTAACTGGATTATAATCACACCTGACTATGCCTTAAGAAGGTATTGTTCTCAGAAGCTAGACTGTGAACTCAACTTGAGAACACCTGGAGGACAGCAACCAATCAGCTTGAAGCAGTGTGTAAGGACAGCCTCTTTTCCAGACCTATAAAAAGCTTCCACAATCAGCTTGCTAGGGAGTTCCTGATTAAAGCAGGCTCCTGGAGGAGGACTTGAGGAAGAACCCAACCAGGCTGGAACTCTAGGCTAGGTAGGACTTTTTTTTTTCTTCTGAACTCCTTGTGAATACCTCTATGCTTTAATAAATGTTTAATGCCCCAAGACTGGTGCTGAAGCTTCTAATTTAAGGCGACCACAATTTATATTTTAAACATCACACAGGCAAGTAATGTAGTTAGATCTATGCTGTAGAAAAATCAATTTGGCAGCTGTGTGGAGAATGGTCTGGAGAGGAAAGAGACTGGAGACATGGAGACCAGTTGGGTGACTATTACTCTAGCCCAGGTTAGAAGTGGTAATGTTAGGAACTAAGGTGGTGGATGTATGGGTAAAGAGAAAAGAACATATTGACGTGTGATTGTGATAGAATCCACAAGATTTGGCAACTGATTGGGTATTGGAGGAAAGGAAGGAAAATGAAGAGTTGAGGATGATTCTGTGATTGCAGACTAAAAGGACTATGGTACCCTCCATAGAAACAGGGAAGTCAGGAAGAAGTGTAGGTTTGCGGCAAAAGATGATGGGTTCTGTTTTGTACAGGATGAGTTCAAGATGCCCACACAACATCCACGTAGGCAGTTTGATGATTGAGAACTGAAGGTCAGCAGAAAGGAGGACTGCATTTGTAGAATGAGGAGTCATTTGCATAGAGATGACAGTTGAACCCACTGAGAATTAAAAAATATGCCTAAGACAAGAGAAGAAAATAAGACTAAGGATGAAGCTAGTACATTCATACCTAGGGAGCAGGACCTAAATGATGACCCCAAAAAAGACCCTGAAAAGGAGTAGTCAGGGGGGTAAGGAGAAACAGGAGAACCAAAAACTAGGGAGGAAAGAGTATCCCGTAGTTGAGAGATGGGCTGGGTACCTTCCCCCCCTTCTTTGAGTCCTGTGGTCCTGAGAAATGGGCCAGAGCTTTCTCCAGAACCTGAGGTGGTAAAAGGGGGAGATTATGCCCCATAGATGTTCAACAGTGTTGGACACTTCAGAGAAGCCAAGAAGCATGAGGACAAAAAAGCCCACTGGATTTCACAATTGAGAGATCATTGGTAACCTTAGAGAGGGCAGTTTCAGTTGAGTGGTGAGCTAGAAAGGAGACTGCAAGGGACTGACAAGTGAGTGGGATGTGAAGAAGTGAACTCAAAGATTATAGATGGACATTTCTAGGAGTTTGACTATAAAAGGGAGAAGAGGTATAGGACAGTAGCCTGAGGGGATGGTAAGGTCAAATGAAGGATTTTTAAGGACTGGGGAGACCTGGACATGTTTGTGGGTATCAAGAAAGAAGCCAGTGCAGGAGGAGAAATTGAAGATGAGAGAAAAAGGGAACAATTTAGAGGGCAAGCTCTTGGCCAGAGAAGACCTAACATTTCCTCTGAGACTACCTCTGAGACTCTGTGGTACCCTCCATAGAAACAGGGAAATTAGGAAGAAGTGTAGGTTTGCGGCAAAAGATGATAGGTTCTGGGGCAGCTAGGTGGCGCAGTGGATAGAGCACCAGCCTTGGAGTCAGGAGGACCTGAGTTCAAATCTGGCCTCAGACACTTAACACTTACCAGCTGTGTGACCCTGGGCAAGTCACTTAACCCCAATTGCCTCACTAAAAAAAAAAAAAAATGATAGGTTCTGTTTTGTACAAGATGAGTTCAAGGAGTAAAAGGAGAGTAAAAAGAGTAAATCAAGTGAAAGAAGACAAAGATGATGAAGGAATTTAAGTCATGGAGTGAAAAAAAAAGAAAAGACTTGAGATGAATTGCCTCTTATTTTCTCAGTAAAGGAGGAGTCCAGGTCCTCTGATTCTGAGAGAGAGGGATGGTAGAGGAGGTGTGAGGTTGGGAGGTATGAAAATGCAAAAGCCATAGACTGGGAGAGGATCTCACCTCAGCAAAAAATCCCAGGTTGCTAGGTGACAAAGCGGATAAAGCTTCAGGTCTGGAGTCAGGAAGGTCTGCGTTAAAATCTAGCCCCGGATACTTACTAGCTATGTGACCCTGGGCAAGTCACTTTACCCTGACTGCCTCAGTTTCCTCATCTGTAAAACGAGCTGGAGAAGGAAAGGGAAAAGCACTCTAGTGTCTCTGCCAAGAAAACCCCAAATGGGGTCAGGAGACTGAAAATGATTGACGTACAACTAAACAACAAAGAAAAATAAGGATGAGGGCCATGGGAGATGGTAGGAGAGGGGACAGTTGTCCCTCAGGACTCTGTGATAATTGAGTGTGCTCCTCTTGAGGGCCTTCCCTTCTCACCTATACTGTCATACCTCTTCCTTTGTGGTAGAAAGCCCAAACCCAGCCATTCATATGTTCATCTCCTGGCCCCAATATTCCTAGCTGCACGACATTAATTGCTTTGAACCTTATTGTCTTTTTAAAATGAAGCTAACTGCTTTTGCACCTGTTTGGTCCCGTGTTTGGTGTGAGGAAGGCCCCTTGCATCATGACTTCAGGGGAAAGGATAGTGGATTTGGATCCAGAAGACCTGGGGTAGAATTCTGCCTCTACTGTTTTTTTTTTTTTTAGTGAGGCAGTTGGGGTTAAGTGACTTGGCCAGGGTCACACAGCTAGTAAGTGTTAAGTGTCCGAGGCCGGATTTGAACTCAGGTACTCCTGACTCCAGGGCCGGTGCTCTATCCACTGCGCCATCAAGCTGCCCCCTGCCTCTACTGTTGATGATCTATTCAGCCCCAAGTGTGGGGTAGTTGGAAAAAGGTTCGACTTGGAGTCAGGAAATACTTGGCAGCTCTATGGATTCTCTGAGCCTTAATTTCCTCATCTGGGAAATGGGAATAATACTCTTTACATAGGATTTTTGTGGACGAGAGGTCTTTGTGGAATATGGAAGCATGATAGAAAGGCGGATTGTGTCGCTTCTCTGCTCTGTGCCTCAGTTTGCCCATCTGTAAAGCGAGGTTGGTCTCTAAGGTCTTTTGCAGTTCTGAAGCTTATGATCCTAAACTCTGTAAGAGTGGGAGTTTGTTGGGAAACAATTTTTATAGCCTGACTTTATTTCTCAAATATATGGAAAACTGAATCAAGTTTATAAGAATACAAGTCATTCCCCAACTGAGAAATGGTCAAAGGATATGAACAGTCAGTTTTCAGATGAAGAAATCAAAGCTATCTATAGTCGTGTGAAAAAAATATTTTAAATCACTATTGATTATAGAAATGCAACTTAAAACAACTCTGAGGTACCACCCCACATGTATCAGATTGGCTGATATGACAGAAAAGGAAAATGATAAATGTTTGAGAAAGTGTGGGAAAATTGGAACACTAATACATTGTTGGTGGAGTTATGAACTGATCCAACCATTCTGGAGAGCAATTTGGAATTATGCCCAAAGGGCTATAAAACTGTTCATACCCTTCTACCCAGCAATACCACTACTAGGTCTATATCCCAAAGAGATCATAAAAAAGAGAAAAGGACCCACATGCACAAAAATATTTGTAGCAGCTCTTTGTGTGATGGCAAAGACTTGGAAATTGAGGGGATGCCCATCAATTGGTGAATGGCTGAACAAGTTGAGGTATATGAATGTGATGGAATACTATTGTGCTGTAAGAAATGATGAGCAGGCAGATTTCGGAAAAACCTGGAAAGATTTAAGTGAACTCAAGCCAAGTGAAGTGAGTAGAACCAGGAGAACATTGTACACAGGAACAGAGACATTGTGTGATGATCAGCTGTGATAGACTTAACTCCTCTCTGCAATTCAATGATCCAAGACAATTCCAAAAGACTTACGATAGAAAATGGTCTCCACATTCAGAAAAAAGAACTGTAGAATCTGAATGCAGATTTAAATATACTATTTTCACTTTATTTGTTGTTGTTATTTTTTTCTTTCTTGTGGTTTTTCCCTTTTGTTCTGATTCTTCTTTCACAGCATGACTAATATGGAAATATATAACATGATTGTGTGTAAAAATATATATACACACACATACATACATGCCTACATATTATTCTTTTGCAACATGACTAATATGGAAATTTATATAATGAAATTGTGTACATAAATACATACATACATACATACATATATATAAAACACCTATATTTGATTGCTTGCCATCTTGGGGAGGGGGGAGGGGGGAGGGAAGGGAGGGAAGGAGGAAGAAAAATCTGAAACTCAAAATCTTACAGAAATGAATGTTGAAAACAATCTTTACCCGCAATTGGAAAATAAAATAAAATACTACCAAAAAATAGTGGGAGCTTATTATGATTATATTCTATTTCTCAGCAACACCAGCCCAGCCCATTGACATTGAAACCACCCTGTACTTTCTTGGGTCTCCATCATCTCCAGACAAACTTATACATATCTACAGTGTAATCACACTTCCTTTCCCCTGGCCCCAGGCTGGAGATGTCCTATCTACAGAAATGCTTGGCAGGTGGGAGGGGGGATAAATGGCACCAACATAAATGAACACTTGGCAAGTCATTCCCCAAAGGCCCTTAATCTAGATCCTCTTGGAGATGGCAAACAGATGGGTATGCAAATGAGTGAAACAAGGCTTGCCCGCCCCCCCCCCCCCCCCCCCCCCCCGCCCTTTCAGCTTGTGACAGCTCTCAGGATTCTGTCTGGACGGAGCTGTCCATAGCTTAGCTATGACTGAAGCATCATTATTTCTATTGCTATGATTATTATGACTGATTTACAACATGCTTACTTTGTGCCAGGCCTTGTAGAGCAAAGCCCTGAGGCATGGGCCTAACCCCACTGCAACTGACTGCATTTTCAGGGTGTTGTTCAGTCTAGTTGGGGATTGAAGGAGAGTATTTACCTAAAGGGGCAGTATGGTGTGACCTGTGCTGTAGTAGATAGATTGGTGGGGCAGCTAGGTAGCTTAGTGGATAGAATGCTGGCCCTGGAGTCAAAAGGACCTGAGTTCAAATCTCACCTCAGACATTAAGTAGCTACGTGACCCTGGGCAAGTTGCTTAACCCCAATTGCCTTAAAAACATCTGGGGTCATCTCAAGTCGTCCTGATCTATATCTTGCCACTGGACCCAGATGGCTCTGGAGGAGAGAGTGAGGCTGGCAACTTTGCATAGTCCTCTCTCACTTCAATTCAATTCACTGCAAGTCATGACATCACCCCGATGTCATGGTCCTCTTCAAGAAGGAAGGACAAAGAATAGCAACAGCAAAACAGATAGACTGGCAACTATGCCATATGAAGAACAGATAAAGAAGTGGCTAGAAAAGAGATGATGGGCTGCTTGGGGGGCATTGGCAACTGTGTTAAAGTGCCTGAGGGGCCATTGCGCAGAAAGGAGGTTTGATGTGTGTGCCAGAGCTGGAAGCAATGCAAGGAAAGGATGATGTCTGTAGTCCCAGTTGGGGGGTTGGTTAGCTCGGTCCAAAGGAAGCACCTGAAAAGAACCAATGGAGATGAGTTGTGCTATGTTTAAGAGTAGGCATAGAGGCCTGGAAATTGAGGGGATTCCCATCACTTGGGGAATAGTTAAACAAGTTGTGGTATATGATTGTGATGGAGTGCTATTGTGCTGTAAGAAATGATGAGCAGGCAGATTTCAGAAAATTCTGCAAAGACCTGTACTGATGCAAAGTGAAGTGAGCAGAACCAGGAGAACATTGTACACAGTAACAGCAATACTGTGCAATGATCAACTATGATGGACTTAGCTTTTCTCAGCAATTCAATGATCCAAGAGAATTCCCAAGGGCTTAAAATGAAAAATGCTATCCACCTCCAGAGAGAGAACTGATGAACACACGGTTTCTTTTGAGGGTTGACATAAATTATCTAATCAGATCACTAGCTGGAAGTCCATATCCCACCTAGGAACACTCTCCTTGTTGTCCTGATCCTCCCTATGATTACTGATTACTCGAGTCTCTTTGTATAGGTAGAACAACCATTTCGTTGTATTAATGAAAACCCAGCGAAGCGGGACACTCAGCAGGTTCAGTATCAACTCTCATTCACCAGTCTAGCCAGCCAGCAGCTTTAATCTTCCAACCCAAGCCAGAGAAAGTATGGCTGGAACATCCAGAGACCCACTTGGTCCCTTGCTACAGAAGAGACCCTATCCGCACGGTGTGGAAAGTCCCTTCATGTTGTCACAGAAACCCAGTTTTCTGTGGCTTCTGATCCCATCCGACTCAAAGCCAGGGCCCCCAAGCACAGCCTTCCAAGCTGATCAGCCCCTCAGCTTGTCTCTCACTGTTCTGCACCAGTACTTGAATCTGCTTCAAGTGTCCAAGGGTGAAACCTGGCTAGTAAAGTCTTAGCGCACACAGTAAGTGACTGGAGGACATGGGCAGCTTGACTCTGTCCCTGTTACCATGTCATTGCTTCTATTCTGTATTCACCTCCATGACAACCACAGCCTCCCTCAAGGTCCCCATTCCTCCCTTCATCCTGAGTCCACCTCTGATTTCAAACCAAGCAAGTGAAGCTGATATCAGCGAAGAGTGGTAGGACTAACACATCAGCATTGCAAGAGGGTTTTTACTGAAAACAGAATGGAAGAGAGCCATCGGGAGAGAAGGATGAAGCAGCAGACTAAAACTTCCATACTTCCAGGGAATGTCAGTTGTGTGTCTTCTCAGAGCCTCTTACCAGGTTGGCTTTCCAGCCCAATGCCATAAGTGAGTGCAACAGGAAAAATTTAGGAGTAGAATGGGAAAACCTATCAGTCCATTTCTTTCAGCATCCCCATAATTCCGGATCAACTTGCCAAAAAGAGCTAGGAATAGGCAAGGGACTTTTAGAAGCTTGCCAAGTGATTGAACCCAGGAGCCTCAGGATCTGAAAGATCACAGGATGGAAGGGAGTGCTAAGGCTGCAGGCCTAATTTGGGGGGACTAATCTGAGGATGGACTAATTTGACTGCTATTAATTTAATATGGGCCGTTTAAAAATTTCTCCACACTTGCTCTGCTCCCAAGTTGATAAGCAAAAGATTAAGAAGCCTCAATTAAATAATCAAAGCAGAATTTATAAAAATCGATGTGGAGGCAGTTAGGTGGCACAGTGGATAAAGCACCGGCCCTGGATTCAGAAGGACCTGAGTTCAAATTCGGCCTCAGACACTTGATGCTTACTAGCTGTGTGACCCTGGGCAAGTCACTTAACCCTCATTGCCCCGCAAAAAACAAAAACAAAAACAAAAACAAACAAACAAAAAAACCAATGTAAACGATAAGGGTTAAGAAATGCAAATTATACAACCTGTCTGCTTTTAATACAATAAGGGCCATTGCCACCTCTTGCCTCAGGGTATGCTCCAGCTTTCTCCAACTTTCACTTCTTCACTCCAACTCTGCTTTCACTGCTCTGCTCCTTTCTTCTAATTCCAAGCCCCTTTCACTTTGTCAACCCTCCTGAAAAACCCCTTAGCGTCCTCACCTCTGTTGCCAAGCCCCTGGCGTCTCTAGCGTCTCTGTATCGTAGCCCTTCCTCGATTTCTCTCTCCTCCTTGTACCATCTCCTTCTGTTCTCTTAATCTTCTGGCCTCCCTTGCATCCTCCTAGTCCTCCAGCCCCTCACTGTTTCGCTAGCTCCCCCTCCGTCTCTGTCAGCCCCCTTTTTATTAATCTTATCTCCCAGGTGAAACCCGGGCTCGCTGCCCCCAGGGCCAGCCGAGCCTCAGCCCGCAGCTGGGGCTGGGCGAAGCAAGAGGAAACTGAGACCCATGGAGGGGAAATGATTTGTCCAAGGTTACATAGCTCTGGAGCTGGAAGGAATCTCCAAGGTCAGTTAGCTCAACTCCCTCATTTCACAAATGAAGAACTGAAAAGACCAGAGAGGGAAAGCGGTTTGTTCAAGCTCACACAGGCGGGAAGTAACAGAATTGGGATTTGAACCCAGGTCACGTTATTCCATATTCAGTACTCCTTCCCCTGCAGTGCCATGGCTTTGACCTGTGCCAGGTCCTTAAAACACTGAGATCTTGCAACTTTTGCCTGTGAGAGGACACCTGGAGCCATTGCTTCTTGTCATAGGAGAGGGATGGGGGATGGCTCCCTCTTTCCACGCCCATTCTCTCTCTCTCTCTCTCTCTCTCTCTCCCTCTCTCCCTCCCTCCCTCCCCCCCCCCCGCCCCAGCACCCTGCTCAAATCTGCCTGCATCCCCTCTCTCTTAGGACAGTTGGTGCCTAGTCTCTCCCTGGGTGGACTGCTAATGACCCCCATCGATCAGGATGTCTGGATTCCAATTTGGCCCGTACCTTGGGCAAATCATTTCCCCTCCTTTGGTATCATGAGTCTCCTCAATCAATCAACCAATAGGCATTTATTAAGCACTTACTGTATGCCAGAGAATGAAGGGCTGAAGGAGATGGTCCCTACATTTCTTTCCGAGTTAGAGTCCTGTGAAGACACAAAAGGACAGAGTAGCCCTTTCAGACTGAGATGAAGAATGAGTGGGAGGCCTACAGGTGTCATAAAAACCACTCGAAATGTCTGGTCAGAACCCAATCAATCTGGCTTAATTCATCATACCGGGCATATTATTCATCAGACCTAGCTGTATATAGCCTGTATTTGAGACTGTGATGGAATAGCTTTAGAAGCCATGAGGTGATAGAATGTGGGCTCTACCCGAATATGAACATGGAGGAAGCGCCAAGGCCAAGGGCTCCAGGGCAGAGGGGGAGAGTTCCTCCCCCCAACTCTCCTGATGAGGATGAGCAAGGAAATTTCTTCTCATGTATTCTTAGGAACAGACACAGACACACCCCCCCCCCATAGCAGATGACTGTATGATAGAAAGATACATTTGTTTAATGTGTATATCTGGATGTGTATGAGACAGACAGACATACAAAAAGACAGAGAGAGAAACAACTGAGACAGAGAGAGACAGACAGACTTGTTTAATGTGTGTGAGAGAGATAGACAAAGACAAAGAGACAGATGGAGAGATGGATACAGAGAGAAACAAAGGGGATGGAGGGAGGGATGAAAAGATGAAAAAGAAGCAGAGAAGAAGGCAGGGAGGCTGAGGCAAAAACAGAGACAAACAGGGAGACAGAGGCAGAAAGAGAAACAGACAAAGAGAAAGACAGAAAAGGACAGATGGACAAAGAAAGAGTGAGAGGCAGACAGGGAGAAAGAGAGGCTGAGAGGCAAATAGAGTCAGGCAAAAGCCCAAATACTTAGAGGCAGAAGCAAAGGGAGAGAGACTAACTGAACTGTAGACCGAGAGAGACAGACAGAAAGGCAGATTGAGACAGAGCTGCAAAGAGATAGAATGAAACAGAGAAACAGAAGAAGACAGACACAGCATGGTGAAGAGAAAACCGAAGCAGAGAAATAGATAAACTTCTGCTTGAGGCAGAGTAGGAGACAAGCAAGAAAAAGTGAGACTGTTTCAGAATCTGCAGTTTCATCTTTCTTTGGAATATCGAATCATTTCAGTTTAAATGTCCATTATAAGATATTATCAGAGGCAGGGAGGTAACATGAGGCTGAGAGGTCAGAAGTGAGCAAGAGAAACAGAGCCAGAGTCTGGGAATCTCAGTTTATGCCTCCAGGAGGTCAGATCCCTGCTTCCCCTCGCTTGTCCCCACCTCTCCTTCCAGCCCCTCCCCAAACAAAAGTCAACTAGTACAGTCCCCAGGGCATACCCCTGCCTTCTGGAGCAGTATGACTTGGGACCCTGTCCTTAGAAATTCAGCTACCAGCTTGGGCTGAGCTGGGGCTCTAAGTTGTTCTGGAAAGGGGAGGGCCTCCCGAGGCTCCCATCCTGTCGATGTCACTACACAGTTACTCTTGCTTGTTCTTTGGAGAAAATGCAATAGATCACATTTATAAAGCCTGAGAATGAACTTTCTTCAACCCTATCTGAAGCCTCTGCAGGGAAAGTATTATGACTCCCATTTTACTTATAAGGAAACTGAGGCTTAGAGAGGTTAAATGACTTGTCCATGGTCACACACCTATTTTGTGACTTCGAACTGGCCATCTAGTCCACTCTCTTGGTTCCAGGAAAATGTATGTTCAGGACTGATCCAACCATTCTGGAGAGCTATTAGGAACTATACCCAAAGGGCTATAAAACTGTGCATGTCCTTTGACCCAGTAATACCACTACTAGGTCTGTATCCCAAAGAGATCATAGAAAAGGGAAAAGGACCCACATGTACAAGAATATTTATAGCAGCTCTCTTTGTGGTGGCAAAGAATTGGAAATCGAGGGAATGCCCATCAATTGGTGAATGGCTGAACAAATTGTGGCATATGAATGTAATGGAATACTATTGTGCTGTAAGAAATGATGAGCGGGCAGATTTCAGAAAAAAACTTGGCAAGACTTAAGTGGACTGATGCTGAGTGAAGTGAATAGAACCAGGAGAACACTATACACAGTAACAGCAACATTGTGTGATGATCAACTATGATAGACTTGGCTCTTCTCAGCAATGCAATGATCCAAGACAATTCCAAAGAACTCATGATAGAAAATGTTCTCCACATCCAGAAAAAAAGAACTGTGGATTCTGAATGCAGATTGAACCATACTGTTTCTACTTTTTTGGGTTTTTTTTCTCTTTTTAGAGGTTTTTCCCTTTTGTTCTAATTCTTCTTTCACAACATGACTAATGCAGAATTGTGTTTAATGTGATTGTACATATACTATATCAGATTGCTTTATGTCTTGGGGATGGGGAGGGAAGGGAGGGTGGGAGAAAAATTTGGAACTAAAAATCTTATGAAAACAAATGTTGAAAACTGTTTTTACATGCAACTGGAAAATAATAAAATACTTTTATGATTTAAAAAATGTACGTTCGGGGGCAGCTAGGTGGTGCAGTTGATAAAGCACCGGCCCTGGATTCAGGAGGACCTGAGTTCAAGTCCAGCCTCAGACAGTTGACACTAGCTGTGTGACCCTGGGCAAGTCACTTAACTCTCTGTCCCTCCGCCCCACACAAAACATGTACATTCAAGAAAAGCAGCTTCCTGCCCCCTTTTCTAAAACATCTCCAGGGTGGAAGACTTGAATGAAGAAATGAATGGATTCAAGTAGAAAATGAAATCATCTCTGCTCTCCAGGATTCCCCATTCTAATGGTGGGGAGGTTTCAGCTGTTGGCCCAATGGATGGAAAGGGCCATTGGTCCTTAGGGTAGAGCGGCAAAGCTGAGGAGAATACATCTTTTTAAATGTCACTGATAGTATCATATGAAAGTACAAACTTAGTGCCACATAAATTCCTAATCCCATCAAAGACAAATGATGAAAAATAAGCAACATATCTTCTTAGAATGCGGCTAATCTTTTTTTTTTCCCATGGCATATTATGTCAGCTCTTGGTTTAGGGAAGATATTTTTTATTATGTTGAGAAAAAACTCTCTCTACCTTATTTTCAACATTTTTATGGTAAATCAAGGTGGGGGTTTCGTCAAAAGTATTCCTGCATCTATCAATATAAGCATAAGATGTTTTGATATTTTATTATACTGATAAATTTTCTTTTCTTTAACCAACTATGTAAGCTTGGCATAATCAGCCCTTCCTGGGCATGAGCAATAATTTTCTTAATGTCTTGCTATGTTGTGTTGGCTAACATTTTACTGAGTATTTTTTAAATCTATATTCATTGGCAGAAATTCAACTGTATCTTTTTCAGTGGCAATCTTTGCCCAGTTTTAAAATTAACACCATATTGAGCTCAGAAAATGGAGGTGCACGTGCCTGCATGTGTGTGTGCTGGTGATTAAGGAAGGTTTGTCCAGATTGGAATTTCCAAGGCAGAGCTGTTGTGGCCTAGAACCCCTTCCTATTGGTACTGTTCCTGCTCTGCATGTACTAGACCCAGAAGAAGGGGAAATGGTAACCTTAGGTACTTGGAGCATTCAAGATCTAAACTGCAGCCATCAGCCCTGGAGACCAGCTAGTCTGCTCCCTCTTAGAAGAAGGAAGCAAGGGGGCAGCTAGGTAGTGCAGTGGATAAAGCACTAGCCCTGAATTGAGAAGGATCTGAGTTCAAATCCAGACTGAGACACTTGAGACTTACTAGCTGTGTGACCCTGGGTAAGTCACTTAACCCTCATTGCCCAGCCCCCCCCCCAAAAAAAAAAGAGGAAGAAGGAAGCAATAGTCAGTAACTCCCAGAGTACAGAAATCAGATTCAAGACCATTTGCTCAAAATAAATAAATAAGTAAATGAATAAATAGATGAATGAATGAACTAATTCATTATTTAGTTAGCTAGTTAGTTAATTAATTATTCGATGAACATTTGTTTAGTATATGAATAGGCATGGTCTCTCACCAATGGGTTAGGCCTAACTTAATAATTTACAAATTTTATGGCGGGGGGGGGGGGCAGTGAGGTGGCACAGTGGATAAAGCACTGGCCCTGGATTCAGGAGGACCTGAAAAAAAAAATGTGGAATGATTCACCACTACCACTTGTTTCACCAAAAAATTGTTGCACCTCTACTTTTTTTTTTTTTTTTTGCAGGGCAATGGGGGTTAAGTGACTTGCCCAGGGTCACACAGCTATTAAGTGTTAAGTGTCTGAGGCCGGATTTGAACTCAGGTCCTCCTGAATCCAGGGCCAGTGCTTTATCCACTGCGCCACCTAGCTGCCCCGCACCTCTACTTTTCATAAAACCATTTGTACAAATGGTTTTCCAGGCTCTTACTTTATTAAAAACCAATGAAGACATTCTTATTGTTTCTATAACAGAACAAACTAATTTTAAGCATGCATTAAAATAACAAATATTTATTGATAAAATCATTCAAAATTTTCATATTTATGAAAAATATGAAAACATACTTCCTAATTTCATGACCCTGGATAAGTCACTTAACCTCTGTCTGCCTTTTTTTCCTCAACTGTAAAATGGAGATTATAATAGCACTTATCTCCCAGGGTTGTTGTGAGGATTAAGTGAGATCATATTTGTAAAATATTTGGCATAGGACCTGATGCACTGTAGGTACTATATCAATGCTTGTTTCTTTCCCCTTGTTCAAATGGAAGAAGGATAAATATATCATGCACATCCATGGCATATCCTATAGAGGTAGAGATTAGATGGGTGATTTTGTTGGTCTAGGAAGCTCCCAGATGAAGTGACTCCCTCATCAATGCAGGTTGGCACCTCATTTGCCATTGAGAATTTTAGAGAGTCACCTCAAGCAGTAGTGCCAAACTCCGATGGAAACATGGGCAGTAAACCATCTAAAACCATCCCTGAATACAAAAGGATTGATTTAGAAAATCATATATTAACATCATCCATATTCTATTGTGCTTAAAAGTACGATAGAATATAGTCATATATTTTGTTGAATATTTCCCAATTATATTTAGATCTGGTTTGGGTATAGTGGGAGTGTTTCAGGCTTCATGTCTGACGCCTCCATCCTGGAGCACTGAGAGGTTAAGCAACTTGCCCAGGGTCACACAGCCAGGAGACTTCAGTGTCAGAACTCAAACCCAGAACTTCCCACCTCTGAGGCCAGTTCTCCATCTATTATGCCATACCTCCTCTCATTAGTGATCATATTTATAACTAATCAAATTAATAGTAATGTGATCAATTTCCCTAATGAATATTGATGCAAAATTTTAAATAAAATACTAACAAAGAGATTACAGCAATGTATCACAAGAATCATACACTATATTACTCACAAGCCAGGCAGGCTGAGAAGAAGCCCAATCACCCCCTGGGCCACGCTGTAGCACGAACAGTGTGTCCAGGAAGCAGCGCTACACTTTAAGAATCATACACTATGACCAGGAGGGATTTACACCAGGAATGCAGGGCTGGTTCGATATTAGGAAAACTGTCAGCATAATTGACTATATCAATAACAAAACCAACAGAAATCATATGATTATCTCAATAGATGCAAAAAAAAAGACTTTTTCAAAGTACAGCACCCATTCCTGTTAAAAACATTAGAGAACATAGAAATAAATGGAGCTTACCTTAAAATGATAAGTACTATTTATTTAAAACCATGAGCAAGTATTATCTATGAGGGAAATAATCTAGAAGCCTTCCTAATACAATCAGGGGTGAAGCTAGGATGTTCATTATCACCTATATTATTCAATATTCTAGTAGAAATGTTAGCTATAGCAATAAAAGAAGAAAAATAAATTAAAGGAATTAGAATAGGTAATGAGAAAACAAAACTATCACTCTTTGCAGATGATATGATGTTATACTTAGAAAATCCTAGAGAATCAACTAAAAAAGCACTTGAAATTATTATCAACTTTAGCAAAATTGCTGGATACAAAATAAACCCACATAAATCATCAGCATTTGTATATGTTGCCAACAAAGTCTAACAGCAACAGATAGAAAGAGAAATGCCATTTAAAATAACTGTAGACAATAAAAATATTTGGGAGTCTACCTGCCAAGAAAAAGCCAGAAACTATGTGATCACAATTATAGAGCACTTCTCACACAAATAAAATCAGAGCTAAGGGGCAGCTAGATGGCGCAGTGGATAAAGCACCTGGATAAAGTCCTGGATTCAGGAGTACCTGAGTTCAAATCCGGCCTCAGACACTTGACACTTACTAGCTGTGTGACCCTGGGCAAGTCACTTAACCCCAATTGCCTCACCAAAAAAAAAAAAAAAAAATCAGAGCTAAACAATTGGAAACATATTAATTGTTCATGGGTAGACCGAGACAATGTAATAAGAATGACAATCCTACCTAAATTAATCTATTTAGTGCCACATCAATCAAACTATCAAAAATTATTTTGTATATCTAGACAAAATAATAACAAAAATTCATCTGGAAGAACAAAAGTCCAAGGATATCAAGGGAATAAATGAAAAATTATATATGAAAGGATGTGGTCTAGCCATACTAGAACTCAAACTGTATTAAAAAGCCATAATTATCAAAATAATCTGATACTGGCTAAGAAATAGAGCAATGGATCAGTGGCATAGAATAGGTACAAATTACCCTATAGTAAATGACTAAATTAATCTAGTATGTGATAAACCCAAAGGTCCAAGGTTTTAGAACAAAAGCTCATTATTTTACAAAAACTTCTTGGAAAAACTAGAAAATGGTATGGCAGAAACTAGGTATAGACCAACATCTCACACTGCATACTAAAGTAAGGTCAAAATGGGTACATGATTTGCACATAAAGGGTGATATCATGAGCAAATTAAAAGAGCACGGATATGCCCAAAGAGCTATAAAGCTGTGCATGCCCTTTGACCCAGCAATGCCACTCTTGGGTCTTTTTCCCAAGGAGATCATAAAAAAGGGAAAAGGACCCACATGTACAAAAATATTTATAGCTGCTCTTTTTGTGGTGGCAAGGAATTGGAAATTGAGGGGAAGCCCATCAATTGGGGAATGGCTGAACAAGTTGTGGTATATGAATGTAATGGAATTCTATTGTGCTGTAAGAAACAATGACCAAATGGAGTTCAGAGAAACCTGGAGGGACTTGCATGAACTGATGATGAGTGAGATGAGCAGAACCAGAAGAACATTATACACAGTATCATCAACACTATGTGTGGACCAACTGTGATAGATTAGATTCTTCTCACCAATCCAACGGAACAAGAATGTTCCAAAGGACTCATGATGAAAAGGCTCCCCAAATCCAGGGGGGGAAAGGAACTGTGGGATATGGATGCTGATTGGACAATACTATTTCTTTTGTTTTTGATGCTGTTGGTTTTTTGATTTCAGGTTTTTCCTTTGTGCTATGATCCTTCTCATATAGCATGACTAATGCAGAAATATGTTTGATGTTATTGTGTATATTTAACCTATATCAGATTGCCTGCTGTCTAGGGGAGGGAGAAAAATTTGAAATTTGAAATCTTATATAAACAAATCTTGAAAGCTATTTCTACATGTAACTGGAAAATAATAAAATACTTTTATTTAAATTTTAAAAAGAGCATGGAATATTTTATCTGTCAAATTTATGGACAGAGGAAGAATTTAGGACCAAAGAAGATTTAGAGAGCAAAACAAAATGTAAAATAGAAAATTTTGATTATATAAAATTAAAAAGCTTTTATATAAACTAAACCAATTCAACCAAAATTATAAGGAAAGCAGAAAACTGGGAAAGAAGTTTGGCAACAAATATCTCTGATAAAGGCCTAATTCCTCAAATATATAGAGAACTTAGTCAAATTGATAAAAAGACAAGTCATTCCCCAATTGATAAACGGTCAAAGGATATGAACAGGAAGTTTTCAGATGAAGAAATCAAAGCTATAGTCATATGAAAAAATGCTCTAAATCGCTACTGATTAGAGAAATACAAATCAAAACAACTATGAGGTACCACCTCACACCTATCAGATTGGCTAATATGACAGAAAAGGAAAATGATAAATGTTTGAGAAGGTGTGGGAAAATTGAAACACTAATGCATTGTTGGTAGAGTTGTGAACCAACACAACCATTCTGGAGAGCAATTTGGAACTATGCTCAAAGGACTATAAAACTGTGCACACCCTTTGATCCAGCAATACCATTAGTAGGTCTATATCCCAAAGAGATCATAAAGAAGGGAAAAGGACCCACATATACAAAAATATTTATAGTAGCTCTTTTTTGGGAGCAAAGAATTGGAAATTGAGGGGATGCCCATCAATTGGGGAATGGCTGAACAAGTCGAGGTATATGAATGTGATGAAATACTATTGTGCTATAAGAAAGGATGAGCAGGCAGATTTCAAAAAAAACCTGGAAAAGCTTACATGAACTGATGGAAAGTGAAGTGAGCAGAACCAGGAGAACATTGTACACAATAGTAGCAATATTGTGCAATGATCAACTATGATGGACTTAGCTCTTCTCAGTAATGCAACAATCCAAAACAATTCCAAAATACTTATGATGGAAACTGTTCTCCACATCTAGGAAAAGAACTATGGAGTCTGAATGCAAATTGAAGCATACTATTTTCACTTTTTTGTTATTTTTTCTTTCTAGTGGTTTTTCCCATTTGTTTTGATTCTTCTCTCATAACATGACTAATGTAGAAATATGTTTAACATGATTACACTGTATCAGATTGCTGCTGACTTAGGGAGGAGGACGGAAGGGAGGGAGAGAAAAAATTGGAACTCAAAATCTTACAAAAATGAATGTTGGAAACTATGTTTATATGTGTGTGTGTGTATATATATATATATATATATTATTAAGGAAAGGGGGCAGGTAGGTGGCACAGTGGATAAAGCACCAGCCCTGGATTAGGGAGGACCTGTGTTCAAATCCAGGCTCAGACATTTGATACTTACTAGCTGTGTGACCCTGGGCAAGTCACTTAACCCTCATCGCCCTACCCCCCCCCAAAAAAAAGGAGGAACAAAGAAAGCTAAAGAAAATTAAAGAAAACAAAAAAAGAAAGAAAAAAGAAAAAATGCTCTAAGTCCTAGCTTCTAAAACTGAGGGTCACAACCCCATATGGGGTTGCATAACTGAATGTGGGGGGTTGTGAAAATTTTGGCAACGGTAAAAGGTTATGTATGTCTATTTTATATACCTATTTTATATCTTTTTTTTTCATAGCAATGAGGGTTAAGTGACTTGCCCAGGGTCACACAGCTAGTAAGTGTCAAGTGTCTGAGGCCGGATTTGAACTCAGGTTCTCCTGAATCCAGGGCTGGTGCTTTATCCACTGCACCATCTAGCTGCCCATACCTACTTTATATACCTACATACTTGGGTTTATGTAGAAATTTCTTGGGCAAAAAGGGGTCACAAGTGGGAAAAGTTTAAGAAGTTCTGTTCTAAAGCACCATTGATCAGAGAAATGCAAATTAAAACAACTCAAAGTGGGGGCGGCTAGGTGGTGCAGTGGATAAAGCACCGGCCCTGGATTCAGGAGTACCTGAGTTCAAATCCGACCTCAGACACTTGACACTTACTAGCTGTGTGACCCTGGGCAAGTCACTTAACCCCTATTGCCCTGCAAAAAAAAAACAAAAACAAAAACAAAAACAAAACAACTGAAAGTACCACCTCATACCTAGCAGAGTGGCTAATGTGACAAAAAAAGAAAATGTTGCTTCTTATTGTTGTTGTTGTTTGTCCTTCATTCTCAGAGAAGACCATGACAGATGTCATGACTTGCAATGAATTGGATTTAAGTGAGGAAGGGTTGTACAAAGTCTCTCCTCCAGAGACATCTGACACATAGTAGATGTATGTATAAATGCTTGTTCTTTTTCTCTTGTTCGGATGGAATAATATAAAATAATAATATATTATAATGTAGTATAATACATTATAAATAATATAACAGTATAATTATATAATATAATTATATATCCCACATAGTTACAGTTCTATAAAGTATATGATGCTATATCATGCTTATCCATGGCAAATGAGTTCCCTATTCATTCATGTTTAGAAATATTAAAGTCTTGGGGCAGCTAGGTGGCGAAGTAGATAAAGCACCAACCCTGGATTCAGGAGAACCCGAGTTCAAATCCGACCTCAGACACTTGACACTTACTAGCTATGTAACCCTGGGCAAGTCACTTAACCCTCATTTCCCTGCCCCTCCCCCCCAAAAAAAAGAAAAGAAAAGAAAAGAAAAGAAAGGAAAGAAAGAAAGTCAATTGTTAAATTTTCAGTGTGAGCTGAAATTGACAGAATTGTCAAATACAGGGGGCAGCTAGGTGGTGCAGTGGATAAAGCACTGGCCCTGGATTAAGGAGTACCTGAGTTCAAATCCAGCCTCAGACACTTGACATTAGCTGTGTGACCCTGGGCAAGTCACTTAACCCCCATTGCCCCGTAAAACAAAAACATAACAAAAAAAAAAGAATTGTCAAATGCTACAAATCTGGACTGGATTGGACTGGATTGTGAAGATTTAAGAAAATGAGGGAGAAAAGTTAAAATTTAAAAGTATGTCTTGTTTCTATTCTATTTTTTTTCCAGAGAGCTGGTTGTTAAATATTTACCAGAACACTCCCGAATCCAACCCCAAATTTTGTCTAGGAGAAAACTGAAGCTCAAAGCATTTACATTACATAAACCAAATCTGCCTCTGAATCTACTGGGCCATGCTATCTATATATAAATGACAGCCTCCTAGTAATTGGAAAAGTTCAGGCCTCTCCAAAAAAAATAGCCATGATTTTTCCTCTCTGGAAGCTGATAGGCCTCAGATACCTAAGGTTCCCTTGAACCCCTCCACTACTTTCTCTACATCTCTACCATGAGAGTTTCAGCCATTCCAGATGAGAGCTGGACCGGGGCCAGGTTGGCAGAACAAAACCAATGTCTACTGCAGGGGTAATGCATTCCAAAGAGTATCTGGCTAGTAGAGTTTTGCACAGAACTTGGCATTATAAGACTGGAGTTTGAGTCCCGTTTTAACACTTGCTGGCGCTGTGACCAGGGAAAGTCTCTAAGCCTCAGTTTACACATCTGCAAAATGGATATAATAATACTTCCCCATAGGGATGCTATAGGGAAGAGAGTCTGTAATAATAATAATAATAAACAAATAAATGAATAAATAAATGAGTTGACATATTACTTCTGTGAAATGTCTAAAAGTTCTCCGTACAGAACAGTAGAAAGAAGTGATTCTGGAGACAGAAAACTTAGCTTCCGATCTGATGCTAGGTACCTGTGTGGCCTTGGGCAATTCCATTTCGTTTCATGGGGAAGGAGGTAAAAACAGAAAGAATGAGGTCCATTTCTGCCTGTCCTGTCAACTCTAGTCCTAGGAGGCAATAAGTGATCTGAAGACTTTCACAGCTAGGGGTAATCTCCCACCAGTCTATCTGACCAGGCCTCAGTTTCTGCCTCAGTCACAGAAAGGGGTTGGATTCAATTTTTTTTTTTTTAATGAGGCAATTGGGGTTAAGTGACTTGCCCAGGGTCACACAGGTAGTAAGTGTGAAGTGTCTGAGGGCAGATTTGAACTCAGGTACTCCTGACTCCAGGGCCGGTGCTCTATCCACTGCGCCACCTAGCTGCCCGGATTCAATTTTTTTTTTGTTTTGTTTTATGAGATATTTTATTTTTTCCGTTACATGTAAAGATAGTTCTCAACTTTTGTTTATACATGCTTTACAATTTCAGATTTTTCTCCCTCCCTCCCCTTCCTCCCCCCTCCCCTAGACAGCAGGTAATCTGATATAGGTTATATCTATATATATCTATACATATACATATAGATATATATATACACACACATATATATACACATAATAACATTAATCCTATTTCTGCATTAATCCTGTTACAAGAGAAAGAATCAGAGCAGTGATGCAAAACCTCAAAATAGAAAAAAAAAACAACAGCACCCAAAACAAAAGAAATAATATGGTTCAATCAGCATCTATACTCCACAGTTCTTTTTTTTTTTTTCTTGGATTTGGAGATCCTCTTCTATCATGAGTTCCCTGGAACTCTTCTGTGCCATTGCATTGGTGAGAAGAATATAGTCCATCACAGTAGGTCAACACTCAATGTTGATGATACTGTGTACAATGTTCTTCTGGTTCTGCTCATCTCACTCATCATCAGCTCACGTAAGACCCTCCAGGTTTCTCTGAACTCTTCCTGCTCATCATTTCTTACAGCACAATAGTATTCCATTGTATTCATATACCACAACTTGTCCAGCCATTCCCCAATTGATGGGCACCTCCTCAACTTCCAATTCCTTGCTACCACGTAAAGAGCAGCTATAAATATTTTGTACATGTGGGTCCCTTTCCCCCTTCCATGATTTCTTTGGGCAAAAGACCTAAAAGTGGGATTGCTGGGTCAAAGGGTATGCACAGCTTTATCGCCCTTTGGGCATAATTCCAAATTGCTCTCCAGAATGGTTGGATCAGCTCACAGCTCCACCAACAATGCATTAGTGTTCCAATTTTCCCACAGCCTCTCCAACATTTATTATCTTCCTTTTTTGTCATTTTAGCCAATCTGATAGGTGTCAGGTGGTACCTCAGAGTTGTTTTAATTTGCATCTCTCTAATCATTGGAGATTTAGAGCATTTTTTCATATGGGAATAGATAGCTTTGGTTTCTTCATCAGAAAACTGCCTGTTCATATCCTTTGACCATTTCTCAATTGAGGAATGACTTGGATTCTTATAAATTTGATTTAATTCCCTATATATTTTAGAGATGAGGCCTTTATCAGAAGCACTGGCCTCAAAAATTATTTCCCAGCTTTCTGCCTCCCTTCTAATTTTGGATGCATTGCTTCTGTTTGTACAAAAATTTTTTAATTTAATATAATCAAAATCATCTACTTTGCATTTTATAATATACTCTATCTCATGTTTGGTCAAAAACTGTTCTCCTTTCCAAAGATCTGATAGGTACACTATTCCTTTCTCTCCTAATTTACCTATGGTATCACCTCTTACGGATTCAATTTTTAAAGAGTATGATTCCATGGGCTCTGACTACCATGCCAACCTCTAAGTGAAGGACCCTAGGCCTAAGCTAGAACTAGTCACTCTGGCTCTGTAGGCCTAAAGTTCAGGCTCGGGCATAGGAGGGGTTTGGACAACAAGGCCTCCCAGTGCCTTGACAGCTGTGAATTTAGGATGCTAGAAGAGAAATCATATCAATGAATTCAGCTCCCTTAGACTAAAAGGGGACAGGACTAACTGGCCTCTGAGGTCTTCTCAGTTATAAATCTAGGATCTTGGGGCAGCTAGGTGGCGCAGTGGATAGAGCACCAGCCCTAGAGTCAGGAGGACCTGAGTTCAAATCTGCCCTCAGACACTTCACACTTACTACCTGTGTGACCTTGGGCAAGTCACTTAACCCCAATTGCCTCACCAAAAAAAAAAATTTATAAATAAATAAATCTAGGATCTTATGTGTGATCTCCCACCAGTCACTTCAGCTCACTAGGCCTCAGTTTCTGCCTAAAGTTAAGGAATAGGGGTGATTTCATGGCCTCTGAGGACCCTGACACCTCTAAGTCTAGGATCTTAGGCCCAATCTCCCACCAGTCACTTCTGTTCACTAGGCCTCAGTTTCTCCCTCAGGAACAGAAGGTGTGGGAGGTGGGCCTCAATTGCTTTTTTCCTTGTTGTTGTTGTTTGAGCGTTTGTATGATTGTTTCTTTTTAAAAGTCAATTGAAAACATACCATTGATTCATAGAAACGATTGATTATTCTACCAAAAAAAATTCAGGGTGAGGGTTAGGGTGAATTCAAGCAGTCTTGTCATTTCATCTCTGTTTGAATTCTTCTGAGTAACTGTAGGGCCTTTGAGGGCCAGGACAGCTGGACATCAAGGATTCTATGGGTGGTCTCACACAGCTCTCTAGGCCTTGATTTTATTTATTTATTCATTTGGTTTGTGTGCTGTAACCTTTGCAAGATTATGCCTGCTTTAAAATCTACTTTTAAAACATAACTTATAAATACAGAGGACTGATTAGCCTCCCCCCCAAAATTCAGAGTTCAAGGTAGGTTTTCTTTGAGCAGCCTGGTCATTTCAGCATTCCCTGCCTGAATTCTCCTGAGTAACACAGCAGGGGGGCTCAATTCCATGGTCTTTAAGGTTCAGAGAGCCCTAGGTCTAGGAGGCTGTGGGTGAACTCACAGGAGTCACTTCAGCTCCCTAGGCCTCAGTTTCTGCCTAGATTTCAGGAATGGATCTGATTCCATGGCCTCTAAAGGCCCTGAGACCTCTAAGTCTAGGATCTTAGGCCCAATGTCTCACCAGTTACTTCAACTCACTAGGCCTCAGTTTCTGCCTAAATTTCAGGAATGGGTGTGATTCCATGGCCTCTGAAGGCCCTGAGACTTCTAAGTCTAGGATCTTAGGCCCAATCTCCCACCAGTCACTTCTGCTCATTAGGCCTCAATTTCTGCCTCAGTTATGGGAGGTGGCTGGACTACAAAGCCTCTGTAAGGCCCTTATAGCTGTGATTTTAGGATTCCCTGAGTGATCCTGTCAATGTGAAAATTGGGAAGGAAACAATATAAATATAATAATATAAATATAAATATAAAGCTAGAGCAAGGCTGTGATGGCCTTGGAAAGTGCATCTGGCACATAGTAGGTGCTCAATAAATGCTTGTTTCCTTCCTTCTATATGTGTTTATTTGGGGCAGCAAATACCCTAGGTCTTGAGGGGAAAATGTTTCCTATGATGCTATTTCATTAAATGACTTTAGTTTGGACTACTTGTATCCTTTGCTGATGAAGAAAAGACTAGTAAACATTTTGTGGGGCTAATGAACCCTGGTTTCAAGTAGCTATGCCTCAATCCCAAATCACTCTGACTTTCACTGATTGAGCAATAAAAAGTCCCAACCCATGCCTCACTTGCTCATTGTTTGGGTTTTGATGGCTGACTAAGTATAAATTTGTTTCTGTTGCAGCCCAGCAATTATTTCTGTTCTGGCCAAAAACCCTGAGGGTCATCCCCTCCAGACTGATTCTTTTGGAAAGTCAAACTAGGCCATCTTTTGCCTTAATTCTTACCTAGCCTTAATCACTAGATGGGTGTTGCCTCAGACAAACTCAGACCCAGGAAAGACTTTAGCTTACAAAAGTCAGGGCCTCCCACTGCATCAGGGCCATTTCCTTTTTTTTTTTTTTTTTTTTTTTGCGGGGCAATAAGGGTTAAGTGACTTGCCCAGGGTCACACAGCTAGTAAGTGTTAAGTGTCTGAGACCGGATTTGAACTCAGGTCCTCCTGAATCCAGGGCCAGTGCTTTAACCACTGTGCCATCTAGCTGCCCCAAGGGCCATTTCCTTTTGTCCTGACTTACATCTTGCCACTGGACTCCCATGATGCTGGAAAAGAGGGTGAGGCTGATGACTTTGTTCAGTTCTGCCTCACTTAAATCCAATTCACTGCAAGACATCACTCTCCTGAAGTCATTGGTCCTTTTGGAGAAGGAAGGACAAACAACAACAAGATGTGGATCCACAGAATCGGATAGTTTTCTGGAGAGATCTCTGTGCAAGGTGGAGGCTGCCCCTTTGGTGTGATAGTAGTAGTAGTAGTAGTAGTAGTAGTAGTAGTAGTAGTAGTAGTAGTAGTAGTAGTAGTAAAACAAAAAACAAACAAATTCTAGGGGCAGCTAGGTGGTGCATTGGATACAGCACCGGCCCTGGATTCAGGAGGACCTGAGTTCAAATGTGACCTTAGATACTTGACACTTAACTAGCTGTGTGACCCTGGGCAAGTCACTTAACCCTCATTGCCCCAGGGGAAAAAAAGACTCCTCTCAAATGCCATATTTATTTATTCACTCATTTATTTATTTAATTGCTTATTTATTTATTCACTTATTTGTTTATTTTATTCATTCATTCATTCTTTAATTTGTTTTTTATTTATTTATTTTCAGGGCAATGCGGGTTAAGTGACTTGCCTGAGTTCAAATCTAGCCTCAGACACTTACTAACCCTATGAACCTGGGCAAGTCGCCAAATTGCTGTCTGCCTCTGTTTCTTCAACTGTTAAATGGGGATAATTATATGGATCCTCAGCCTAGTCCAGACTTCTCATTTTCCAGATGAGGAAACAGACTATGACTTGCCTAAACTCATACAGTGGCCGAGCTGGGATTTGAACCCAGCTCCTCTGCCTCCAGATTGAGCACTCCACCAAATCAAGTTGCCTCTCATCCTAGATTCTCCCAGAATGATCAGGTGATCAAGGAATCACAAATAGCGCTCCTTATTTTCCTCCCCTGGGTGTGAGTGTCTCCTGCTGCCAACTGGCTCTTTTCATCTGTAATTCATACTGCTTTGGGAAGGGTGATTCTTCAGTCAAGTTATACAGATGTATTTGCATAATTGCCAGGTTCATTATTCTCATTTCTCTAGTAAAAAGCAAAGGTGTGGCACCGGAGACGGCCCGGGACAGTCTAGCAATCTGACATCCAGGAGTCTCAGAATGCTTGAGCATTGAGGAAAGTGTGGGATCCATCCAATCCCCTCAGGTTGTAGAGGAGGATACGGGGCCTCGGTGAGAGGCCTTGTCAGAGCTCATGCAGGAAATGGGTAGCAGAACTCAAGAGCCGGGACCCAAATCCAGGCCTCCAACCTAGCACCCTTTCCCCTCCCTAGTCTTGTCTTTGGGGCCAAGTCTGATGGGAGGGGAAGAGCATTTGCATCTGGCTCCAAGGCTGGTTTGGGTCCCACTCTGGAGCCTCAGACTTGTTGATCTGGAGAATTACAGTACTTTTTTTAAAGAGGGAATTAAGAAACTTCGAGCTGTGATTAACACCCAGGGAATCTGCCTTCTTGGGGTGTCGCAATCCTAATTGCAGCCCATTGGGCAGTACCTTCGCAGAAAGGCCGGCACACCTTTCTGCTCCTAGCTTAAAGTTTTCTTGGACTTTGGGGATCTTGGGGGACAGGAGGTACCAGTCCCAGGCTCCCTTCCAGCGTTGCCCCTCCCCCACCACACACTCATGAGTGCTCGGATTCTTGCCCCTGGGCAGCCTGCAGCCCCAGCACTTCACTGTCAGGAGATTTGCAATTAACCTGCTGAAATGCTGGGCTACATGTCTGAGCTTGGCCATCCCAGTGGGTGAGCGGCCCCGTTGCACTGGGTTGACAGCTGGAAGGAAAACGGGAGCGGGGAAAAAAGGAAGGGAGGAATGGAAGGGAGGGGAGAAAGGAGAGAAGACAAGGGCCAGGAACAAGAGAAGGGGGGGGGAGGAGGAAGAAGAGATAAGAGTGGGGGAGGGGGGAAGGAAGAGAGAGAGAGAGAGAGAGAGAGAGAGAGAGAGAGAGAGAGAGAGAGAGAGAGAGAGGAAGGAAAAGGGTGTGGGGAAAGAGGAGAGGGAAGAACGCTACTGGGTCTCAATCATCATCTACATATCCAGCCCCTGGGATGTCTCCCGGGCTCGGATCCTTCAGCATCAGTTATCTCTAACTGGATTTGAAGTACTTCACACTCCCTAGTCATCTCTCCCCACATACTTTCCCCCTCCTCTCTCTCTCTCTCTCTCTCTCTCTCTCTCTCTCTCTCTCTCTCTCTCTCTCTCTCTCTCTCTCTCTCTCTCTCTCTCTTTTTGAGGGGCAATGGGGATTAAGTGACTTGCCCAGGGTCACACAGTAAGTGTCAACTGTCTGAGGCCGGATTTGAACTCAGGTACTCCTGAATCCAGGGCCGGTGCTTTATCCACTGCGCCACCTAGCTGCCCCCCCCCCCGCCTCCTCTCTTCCCATCTCTGTCTCGAGTGCCACCATCCTCCCAGTCACCCAGGTTCACAACACGCTGCGCTCTTCACCACCCTCCCTTTCTACATCCAATCGGTTGGTCCAGGCCTGTTGTTCTCCCCTTTTCTCTCCACCCACGCAGCCTACACCCTTATTCGGGCCTTCACCCCTTGACTCGATTCCTGCAATAGTCTCCTAACTGCTCTCCCTGCCTCCAATCTATCCCCTCTCCAAGCTGTCCACAACGACGTGCCAATGTGACTTTCCTAAAAACAATGGTGTCCCGATGGGACTTCCCTACTCTAGAAGCTCCCACCACTTTCGCCACTACTATGCAATACAAACTCGCACATTTGGCATTGAAAACTCAGGCTTCCAAGGGACCCTTTCTAGGTCTATGAGACACTAGTGGTTTTCAGATAGTTCTCCCCAATACGACCTAAGGGCTTCTGCTGGTCAGCTCCTCGTGATTGCAACATTCCATTCTGTGTCCTCACCTTTGGAAGCTTGCTAGCCTGCAATGCTCTCCCTCCTCATCTGTGCCTCTCAGGATCTCCTAAGTTTCCTTCGAAGCCTAGTTCAGGTGCCTCTTGGGTGAGACCTTTCTCATCTCCTCCCCACCCCTTCAAAACAAGCTGAAGCTTTCGTAGCCTGAAACTGCACTGAGACTTTTGGGACATTCTGGATTTATTTTGTGTACGCTCAAATGAGCACAAGTTGACCCTTCCCTATAAAATGTAATTTCTCTAAAGGCAGAGGCCATTTATTTTCTGTCTTAGATTCCCAGCACCTAGCGAAAAGAAGAGATGGGGAGGGCAAAGGAGAAGTGGAAGAGGGGGAAGGAAGAAGGGGAGAAAGAGAAAAGAAAAAAGGAGGAAGCAAGGAGAGGGAGAAAGGAGGGAAAGGGGAAAGGGAGGAGGGGAGAGGAGAGAGGTAGAGGAGAAAGAAGGAGGGATTCAAAGGGAGGAAAGAGGAAGATAAAGAGTGGAAGAGAAGTGAGGAGCTGGCCCACAGTGCCAAG